>NC_043754.1:16450430-16637930 GCF_902148845.1 Salarias fasciatus
TTGTCTCATGAGTGCTGTATTGTGAGACGTGCATGGAAGCTTTGAACAAACTTTAACCTAGTTTTTGTGCGACGCTCTTGCGCAATCATGTTCTGTGCAAAAAGCAGTGATTGTGATTCTAACTGAAAAGTGTCACTATTTATTTTTCTGTAAGTTGTGGCAAGTAAAGCTAACATGTATGCAAACTGCATGCAGAGGTTCCTCACCTTAGAACTAGATGCAGTTCTGTCAGTAGTGAAGTGAGAATGGTGCAGCTCACCAAACAGGACTGCCATGGCCTGTCGACTGAAATCACATTTATGTTAAGGAAAGCCGGAGAGTGAAAGGATTACTGTGTACCAAGATCTGCTGTTCAGATTAACCCTTTGTGAGACAATCTCATCTGTGATCTCCCCCCATTGCACAGTCCCAACACCCCGGGAGGCGAGCGCTCCTGATGAGATGTGTCCGTCCGGGCCCGGAGTCTCCTGGACGGCACAGTATTTTACAGGTGACGCTCGATGCCCCCGGTCCGCCTGGCCCGAGCTTGTCACCTGCAATACATCACGCTAATGAAATGTCACCGGTCCAGTGCTATCTGTCAGGCTCAATCTGCATCTGCTTTGAGCCTGAGCGGAAATGAGAAAGAGGCACGAAAAGACGGAGGAGGACAGAAGCACGTTGTTCCCCCTGAGCAGGTGTATTTTTTATTTTATTTGTGTGTGTGTGTGTGTGTGTGTGTGTGTGTGTGTGTGTGTGTTTGTGCAATCCGTCATCTCAGTGCAATGTGAGCATATATTGATTTTTACTTTGACAGCAGAAAATGGTCACAGCAGGCCACCTTATCACCGTCTCCGCTCGGCCAAACAGACGAGGGTATTTTATCAGGTTTCTGCGACAACAAAGTTCCGACACATCTAACTTGTGAGAAAGAAAATCACTTCTGCTTTTTCCTGTAGCTCACCTTTTTTTTCCATCCTTTTATTTTATTTTTTTTTTTTATATGTATTTGTCTCAGCCTTGGCAACTGCTGCTGATGTCTTCTTCAACTCTCTATAATGTTGTCTTTTTAAAGATGGATGGATCTTAAAATAATTTATGTTGAATGAGACAAAACGGTCATATTGAAAACAGCTTTGTAATGTGCTGCTGTTATCCCTACTAAAGTCTGCAAGTTTTCCAAGATATATTATGTTTTTCTCTAGTCATATTGTACAAAGAAACACAGAACAAAGCAAAAATAATAAGAAGAATCAAGGTATCCAACGCTCGATGTCTCGACTTAACCCGATGTGCCACAGTAACAAATATGAAAATGATTTGCTGCTACATGCCGAGGATGGAGCAGGAGGAATTTGTTGTAATTTATACGTTTGTATATTTAGAACTAGATTGTCATGCTGAAAATTGCTCAGCCTGCCTCTGACAACTTTAAGTGAATAAGGTTCTATATCAAGACTTTTCATGAGTTTATTGGTTCAGCGAATATATTACTCATCTTTATTATAAAGTGCCACATTTGGAAGACAAGGCGGTGTCGCCTCCTCACCTGAGGGCCTTTCTGTCAGGAGATGTCATGATTTTCCTGTGTTTGTGTGTTTTCTATGGTGGCTCACAATGCAAAGAGATGCTTGTTCACTGTATTGGTGTCTCTGTTCTGACCAAAGTACAAATGTATGTTAGTAACTGGTTGATAATATATGAATAGAATATGGTCATATATGTTACAATTCAGGTTTTGTAGAAAGCCTCATATTTTATGTGTTTTCTTTGACGCTGTGTGTGTTAAAAAAATATATATATGAGTTCTCCATCAAATGCAACTGTCAGGAGCATCGTCAGCTTCATGGTTGGTTGAAAGTTCAAGAAGCAACTAAAGTTATGGATTGAAATCTTTAATCCCCAATCCTCCAACAACAGCATAACACGACAACACTTTATGGTCTTGGTCCTTCCCTGTCCTCTAAAGTCCAAACTCTTCTTACTGTAGTTCTTACCATAACATTAATGAAAAGAATCACAATAATTAAAAGTATCTGCTGGAATATTGACATTCACATCTGCCAGAGAGGGTAAAAATTAATGTTCTCTTTCAATTGCTGTTTTTTTTTTTTCTAACTTGGGAGGTAATTAGGAAAAGTAAAGGCATCAGAATGTCATTTGGTCAACTATATTTTGACCAAATCTGTGCCTTTTCTGGATCACAAGTCAGTATTACTGAAGATGAAGTCTGCCATCTGATGGACGTTGTTGAACTTGCAGGCTCTAGTCCTTCACTTTCAACAGACAGTGTTATGCTCCTATTTATTGTTATTTCATAACTTTCCTTTATTGTTCTCCAGACAGATAAATGCATGTCCTGCATGGTGTCTGTCTTAAAGTCAAAAAATCTTTTTTTGATCTTCTAATGCATAACCATGCAACTAAAACAGTTCAGGGAGAACAAAGCCAACAATGGAGACAAATACAGGAAAACATGCAGCTCAAGTTTGAACCCAAGCTGAGGACAGAAATGCAGTCAAAACATTTATAGAAAATCAGCAGAATCCTTATTTACCCCAAATCCTTTGTGTGAGGAGAGAAAAACAGGAAGAGCAGCAGCTGCAGTCAAGTGCATCCTACATGACAGCTTGAATACATTTCAGAAAAATGCACGAAAAGTAAAAGTTAACGCTCCGTCTCAGATACAGATCTTTAATCTTCTGATAGAGGCAGAAGCAGGAATATGAACACTGACAGTGCTCTTGATGTGAGGAACAGATAAAACCCAAATACCATCATGTAGCAGATGTTTCACTAGGCTTATTTAATGATGAGTGATTGTGGAGGTATGCTGAGCACATCACATTACAAAGACGACACACTGTATTTTTTCATAGTTAAGAGATGAAAGTGACAGATTTCAAATACTCACATTACTGGGATTATGTACTCTGATTGCTTAAACTGCAATTAAGCATTTTTGCAATAATTTCACACATACTAAAGTAAATATTTATACAGTGTACACTTCTAACCGTCTGTCTCTGTGTTGTTTGGTTCACCGTCATTGAAGCAGCACATCTCTCCCCACCCAAGACACACTAGTTCGGGTATTGATGCCGTTAATGTTGCACGACCTTGACATGGAGCTCAAAAGTACAGGCAAAGATAATGTTTTCTTAGAAACACAAGCAGACATCAGTAACATTGTGAATATTTAGGTAGGACAAACAGATTACAGATATTAAGAACTGCAATTGGTGAGTTGTGAAAAGGCAAAATTGGTTGATAAGGGAAAACAGGTGAGTTCAGTAGGAATGTCTAAAGGTCCTGCTAAAATATTAAGATTTCAGAGAGATATGCAGGCATTTTGCTGGTGCATGTGAAGGGCGTGTATCACAGAAAGAACATTTTGTGTTAAGCTCTCTTTTGAATGCCAGCTTGCAGGGATTCACATAAATCCTACAAAACTTGGGTGTTCCAAAAACTTTTCCATATCTTCCCTAAGGGGTATCAGAAAACTTTATGATGCCTTTCCAAAAAGAAGCAACATTTCAAGAGGATGCCTTTTCCTGGTTTTGTTGATCTTAAAAGAGGTAGTCATGATTTAAAAAAAAAAAAAAAAAGACAGTTTGACTATTCATTATTTCATGAAAAGATACGTTTTCGAAAAAACTTCCTCTCTCTCTCAACATAGTTTTTTTTTGTATTATTACATGTAAAGTAGTTTTGAGGCGCGGGTAGATTACTCGACGCGCCTGACGCGTGACGTCATACGTCACCATTGCGTTCAGCCACGTGATTGGACAGGGACGCCGAAGTCGACAGCTGATTACTTTGCCTTTTGAGGTAAACAAAAACAGAGACACAGAGACGCGTTCAAGAAATCTCTTCCAGCAGTTAAAAGAGGAAACAAACTGTTTCATAGTTTATGTGTTTCGTATGACCTGGTGCACGTGCTGTCAGCTCGCACCCTGCCAACACCTGTTCCCATAAAGGTAAGTCAAGAGACAGGTCCTAAACATAGGAAAGCTGAGTGATAAATTGACGTGGTGCAATTTGACCGAATGATTTTTTTTTTTAATTTGCCTAATTTATGTGAGTTTTGTTCGCGATCTGGCCCGGAAGATGGCTTCTAGTTACCATGGCAACATCCTATTGACAGCTTCAGTTCAATATCTGATATAATGCTCTGCTGTGTTGCTTGGTTTCATATCACAGCTGTTGTCAGATGAGTAAAACTCTGATAAATCTTGTATACATACCCAAACTCTGATTTTTGCATGGTGCAGATTAAAGATGTAACATTTATTGAGAAGAAAAGGTCAGAATTTCACTGCCATAAACAGTGCTGCTCAACTCTTTTTTTTTTTTTTTTTTTTTTTTTTACACAAATCATCATTTGCTATTAGTTGATATTTTCTGAGAGAAGGCAGATAAAGGTCACTTATCAATCAACTGTTATTTTTCCTGAACATGAATAATTTCAACCCCATATTCCAACTGTTTAATGGTCCCAGCCCTTCAAATGAGTTTGCTGTCAACCTTCTACATCTTCTAAGACATATATGCAATTTGTTTTGTGTTTTGAAAAGAAAACAAGCTGTTTCAATATTTTATTTGAGGTTGCTGTTATTATTATCTTTTTCAACCATTTTCAAATGTTTAATTCACTGGATGGTGTTGTTAATGCTTTATTTGATTACCACAGAAAAAACTATATCTTTCTCCTGAGGTATTTTTTATATTATTTATAACTGTATCATTAGGTCACATTTCATCTTTGATATGTTTTTTCTGTGCACATATTTATTCATACTGTCATTTCCCGTCTTCTCATTTGAAGATGAACTTCGAAGCCAGCGCCCATCATGGTGATTACTCTCACAAAGAAAATGTGCCACCTTCAAGTAAAACAGACGCACCACATGCCAGGAGGACCAGGCAGCGGACGGTTCTCGGTGTCTTGTCTGAAAATGAGCAGCACAGTCGATCCCGCAGTGAGGCAAGCAACATAAAGCATCAAAGTTCACTGATCATAGTTCCATTTAAGAATTCATCCTTCAGCTTATCATGGCTACAAAGTTTTTTATTTTTTATTTTACTGTTTTGTTTTTTTCTTTAGGGTAGCCACTTTTCTGTTCGCTCAGACAGCTCTCAGCTCAACTTGGTCAGCTGTCCCTCCAGTTCCAGCTTCGACGTGTATGTCGAAGAGGCTTGTGAGGTTGTTCTTGCAGCTTCGGGTCAAGAAGTGGCTCAGAGCGATGCTCTGCAAATCGAAGATATGAGACTCCTGCTGGAACTGAGTTCGAGTGAGTTCGACTCATTAAAAATGTATCTACCTTGCAAAATTTCATTCTGACTATGCCTTAATGTTTAAACCCAAATGCTGTTTACAGCAGGTTCATATCAGGATGCTTCTGGGCATTCTGAACCAGAAAGCTCCCTGCTGTCAGAGGGAATGTTTTCTATGGAGTATGCTAAAAGTATTTACCAGCACTTAAGAGAAAATGAGGTATGCGTTTTTCAAAACTATAAAATCTGGATTCTTTTTTAACTGGTGATAGTTTTAAACCAGCAAACTTTTTGTTTCTCAATTTCTAATTTAAAATATTTTGATTTTTTTATAATGCCAGGTGAAGTTTAGGGCCAAGCCCTATTTACAGAGACACCCAGAGATCACCAGCGACATGCGGGTCATTCTGGTGGACTGGCTTGTTGAGGTTGCTCAGGAATACAGGCTTCATTCTGAGACTCTGCACCTCGCTGTCAACTACCTGGATCGCTTTCTGTCCTGTACGGCATTCATGAAACGAGGAAAGCTGCAACTGGTTGGCACAGCCGCTTTATTGATCGCTGCGTAAGTATATGTTTGTTTTAGTACTGCTTCAGTTTTCTTAGATAGATTTAGACTGACTTGAGAAAGTCACTCGGCAGTTTAAAGCAGATTTAATCAGATTTTCTTTTTTCTTGTAGAAAATATGAGGAGATCGACCCCCCAGACCTGAATGAGTTTGTGTACGTCACGGATAACACCTACACTAAGAAGCAGTTGGTCCAAATGGAGTATGCTTTCCTGAAGATTCTGTCCTTCATGATGGCAGCGCCCACATCCAACCAGTTCCTTCGCCTTTACATGAGCATCAGTTCAGTCTGTGTCAAAACAGAGAACCTTGCCCAAGTGAGTAAAATGCACATGCAGCTATTTTTTAAGCATGAACCACCTTAGGAAATACAATGTTCTATTTTCTCCGACCATGTTTTATTTCTTTTCTTCTTTCTAGTATGTAGCAGAGTTAAGCCTGTTGGAAATTGATCCATTCCAACGGTACACCCCGTCCATGGTTGCAGCGAGCGCCTACTGCCTGGCTGCTTACACTGTGAACCAATCGCTCTGGGTAAGTTTGCTCAGACTGATAATTTTGCACTTTTTTTCCTTATCATGTGGGTTTCACCTGACCAAGTATGAATCCTTATTGCATGTTTGAGCCTGACTCTCTGAAGGATTTTACGGGCTATACCATGGCTGAAATCATACCGTGCCTGAAGGACCTTCACAACCTTTACATGACTGCAGACGACAGACCGCAACAGGCCATTGCGAATAAATACAAAAGTTCCAAGTAAGGAATGACATTTGTATTTTTTAAAATGTACGTTAGCACTGTTTTATAAACTCCCGAAATGGATATCATCATAAGAGCCTTTCATCGCTTTAATTACAGGTGGTGTCGAGTTTCACTGATAACTCCACCTGCCGCACTACCTTTCCAGTGACTCACTGTCCCGCCCCTCTGGTGCACCTGCCAAGGCATAACTACTCCGAGAGCTAAACAAATGGCAGATTCCTCCCTCAGTCCCATCCATACCACACCCATCCAGGACTTTTATTACCCTGAGAGACTTTTTTTTAAATGTCTTATCTTGTGAAAAACACTACAGCTTGTGAAAGACTTACAGAAACAAATGGATTTAATTGTACTAAGACCCCCTCCACACACTGAAAGAATATTGCTTTGAACATTAGGTGTCTGGCAAGTTTATTCTGCTAAAAGATAAAGGTCAATGATCGATCTAGAAATTACACTGGAAAAATCGCAGTCATATAAACTGCAGGTTTAAAGAGTCTCTCACCCAGATATCAGTGGGTTCCTCCATCATAGAAACACTCTTCCCATCACATGTGTAAAGCAGGTTTTGACAGTAATTATGCCTACACTCATTTACATTTGGAGTGAGCACTGAGAAACTTCCACTCTCAGCAGCCCTTTAATGTTAAGACATGTTAAAACATCATAAAAGCAACATTGATTCTTCTTTTCTTTTAGATGGAGGGGGATTTTTGAGTGTTTTAGTTGTTGCTTGAAATGTAAAAATGAACTCACCATCAGCTGACTGTACGCTTTCAAAATGATGCTGCTTGTTGATCAGTACAGCGTTCTTTTCGAAAATTAAAACATTTAAAATCTAGTATGAATTTATGCTTTCATTGTGAGTGTGTGTCTTTGCATGTAATATTTTTAAAATATTCACTTGAATTTTATTCTCTTGAAATGTAACATTTGACCGTTGAAAATGACCGTTGCTGTAGCTGATCGAGTAGCTTAACATGTTTATTTTTTTGTATTTACAGTTTGTTTAAGGCGTGGTAGAACTGTCTGAAGCATGGGGATATATCATGTTTCATTTTAACATACAGAGGAATTCTTAGAAAACTGAAACAGGATATTTGTTTATTCACGGACTTAATTGTTTATCTCCAACGACGATACAAAAACGTTTGTCTGTAGGCTGAAATATGTCAGTTACAATGGTCAGTGATCTGTGGGGGTTTCAACATGCACTGACTATTTGCAGGACATGGTGAATGTTTTTTTTTTAAAAGTCAACAGAGTGGCTCCGTATTGTCAGTGAGGACTCTGGCGGCTTTACACACAGACCTCGTTGTTCCTGTAAAACCGGATGTGTCTCAAAGCGTCACAGCTGCCAAGGACTCGGGCATGACTGAGATTTTTCTTCAATCCTCTGACGCCTCACAGGAGGGAACATGAACTGATGAAGCTGCTGTTTAAATAATGCAGACGACGACTGTTCTGCTCACACCTCGCTCATCCTGGTAACAGGTAAAGTAAAACTTCCCTCTACTCTTACTTTTTTTAATTTCAATGAACTATGCTGATGTCCGTTATCGCTACTTTCTACTGCATTATTTCTGCATGAAAAGTACTCGAGTAATAATGACTGATTACATGAAGACTTTTAATTTTCATTTCAATAAAGAAGTGTTGTGAATGCTATTCCATACTGTTATTTTGATTCCATTACAGAGCACAACTACTTCTGTAAACTGAATTGATACTGATACTGATATTTTTGTTGCCTATATTTTCAAGTTCTGCCATTGTGTCTCAGAATATTGTCCTGTGCTTCTCAGTATGGCCGAACCTGCTGAGCTGCTGGTCATCAAGGACCAGTATGAGCTGGCCCGTCAGGCTCTGACTCGTGGGTTGGCAGCTGAAGAGGCCGATAAAAGAGACGAGGCCCTGGTGTGCTATGAGAAGAGCCGAGTGCACCTCGCTCAGGGAGTGGAGGTTCCCACCGAGGGGAAGAGGCAGCAGGGCCCGGTCTGGGACACGGCCAGGGAGCTTCAGCAGAGGATGAGAAACACTTTGAGGACTGTCGACTCCCACATCTCCATCCTGAAAACGTCTTCAGTGACAACAGCAGAGCAGAGGGCCTCACTGCTGAAGGGTCTTCCTCCAGACAGTTCATCCATTCACCATCTGTATCCTACTGTACCTGCTCTGGCTCAGGACTCAACCCCGGCCCCCCATACACCCCCTGAACGTCCTCCTCCCCCTGCTGCTGCTGCTGCTGCTGCTGCTGCTGCTGCTCACACAGAATCAGTCCCAGCAGCTGCATCAGAAGCTCCAGCGATGTCTGATCCCGGGGACCAGCCTCCAGCGTACACAAGGAAGCCCACCGATGGACACCTCAGCCTCGGCCACGGTCCCGCCGAAGCAGGGCCTGGGTCACAGAAACAGGCCGGAGGAGACGGAAACGAGCTGCTCTTCATCCCCGCTGGGGTCCAGCTGTTTTTTGTGGCACAGAATGGGCAGGTCAGCTCGCTGTCTCATCCAGGCTACCTTCGCGTCTTTGTGTTCGACGGTCAGCAGAATGACTCCGCTGGTGAACGACCCACCGGATTTTTACATGTAAGCACTTGTTGTCACGTCAAACATGTGGTTATGTTAGTGTCTTCTTTAGGTGTGCGTCAGAGAGCTGTGAAGGTGTGTCTTTCAGGAAAGCCACTTGACTATTGTTGAGTTTTCTAACTATGAGTCACAGTGTTTAGACTGGGCGCTTTACTAACCACAAAACTATGTCTTGACTTCTTGGATCTCTCACCTGGCTTTCAAAACTGACTTCATAGGCACAACTGCCTGTCTAAAAGTATTTCTACATCTACCTTTAACCAGTTTTGTTCATTTTAAGCCTTTTGGTGCTTCTGTGCAATGATTAATTTTATTTCATCAATACAAAATACAAAACATTTCTGCCCATTTACAAAGTGCGTATTATGCTGGGCTGCATTCTTCACGGCATCCCATGACACTTGTTTCCCACCAGGCGAGGCTGGTGGGCTGCTCCCCGGTATTCTGGCCTTGCTTTGTTCCCCAACAAGACAAAGGTCCCATTAACAGATGACTCTGCGCTTCTGTTATGCTGCTGGTCAGTATCCAGCCGGCTATTCTGTCACACAGCGCACCAGCGTGCAGCAGACCTGCACTATGTCTGTTTTGAACAACCGACGCGGCTTTTGATGGGGCTGAAATCCATTGAGAGCAGGTCAAAAGAAACGGAGAAGACTGCAGATGTGACAGCACTTAAATTTGCCTGAAAAAACAAAGAAGCTCACCACACAAAAAATCTACAGCACTGGTTAGAGTGTTAGACAAGATAAGCTTCATTCATCCCACCTTAACCGTCACAAGTCAAGTGTTCGCAAACTATCAAGATATCATTCATATCCAAAAATAATTAGAATGTTAGAACATTTTTTTTAAAACTTTATCAGTAGAATTTTGCACACTGTGTTGCCTGTGAAATTATCATTCATAAAGATTCATCTAACAATAGCTTGTTATACTATTTATTCTGTCAATACAATTAAAAAGGACTCAGCAAAACCTTTTATTTTCAGAATATATAACCTTTTTGTTGTCAATAACGGTAAAACGAATAATAATTTCTTATCTGAAAGATTTCACTAACCCACACTTTATTTCTGTTGTCTTTGTGTTTTCAAGGTGTGCGATTGGCTGTACCCGCTCACCGTGGATACTCCAGTGCTGCTGGCTAATTCTGGGATCTACATGTTCCCTGACACCACGATGGGCGTGCCGGGCTCCTATCTGGGGATAGTGCTGTCCTCTGAACTGCCTGCTGCTGACCGTCAGATGTTTCAGGACCTCCTGTCGCAGCTGGCTGAGCTCAGGATCCAGGTCAGCATCTCCTCCATCTCCTGAAGCACATCTGAGGAACGACATGCGGTGAAATTAAACTGATGACTATACTTTATACAAAACCTTTTTTTCCTTAATTTTATTGATTATGGATTCCATTTTTTTATTTTATTTTACGTGCCAGGAAAATATTAGTTCCTTTTTATTTATATGCAAAGGAATCTTTGCAAATGTTCACACAAGTTTTTAAAAAACAAATATCAATCCCAAATATCAGAACACTTCTATGAAATGATATGTTCTGTTAGATGTAACCCTTTAGTTTATTTTAGCTTGGTGAATGTCTCTCATGTCCATCTGGTAGTGGAGGAAGTTTCTGGTCTATACTAGAACTGGCCAGCAGAGGGCGATCAAGATGTGTTTGCTTCACTTTTGAGGGTTCCACATGTACCAGACTGGATATAGTTTGTGTTGTACATGTTGTTTACTTGTCGTCTGTCTTTCTTCATGTGGCTAAAGAAAGGTTTTTCTTATTCATGTTATCTGTGCATCACTTTTGTTTTGACAGTATGAGGAAATGTCTTTAAACACTGTACATCACAATAGTAAAATAAGCTCATCATGAGGTGGAAAACAGGCTTTGTGCCTCTTTTGCGTCTCTCTCATAATATCATTTCTGACTGTCATGGATTCCCTGACAGGATCCAGAAGAGACGGGGTCAGAGGTTATCAACTTGAGCAGTAAAGTTCCCCTTGGTCCTCAAGCAAAACAAACAGTATTGGCAGCTCCAGCAGATGACCAGGAAAGACCACTACTTCCTGGATGGAGCGAGAAGATGGGCCAAGGAATCATCTCAGGTAGGTTGTGAGTGAGATTCTACAACAGAAAAGGAGAAATAAACTATCAGTCTCTCCTGAACAGACTTCAGTCTTAAAGTAATTTCTGACTTTTGCATCTCAAAAAGTGTGACTCTTGCCTAAAATCGTATCTCTGTAGGGGCCACAAAGCTGGGGGAGTCCTTATTGAAAGGAGCAGAGGCTACTGGGAGGGTCATTCAGAAAGGAGCGACCAAGATCCGGGACCACATGACGCCTGAGGAGACGCCCTCAGAAGTCAGTCCGCATGTCAACCGCAGTCTGCAGGTGGCCAAACAGGCCACCGATGGAGCCGTTCGAGTCAGCAAGTACTTGGGTGAGCGTTTGCTGCAACGCGTGAGAATATTCATCACATTTCTGCTTTGACTCCATCTCCTTAAAACCACCTCTTCTGCATGTGGCCCTGCTTCTTGTTTTCTTTTTGGTGATTCAGTAAACAGATCGGCCCTTTTTTCTACGTCTGCTGTTGTGTCATAGTGAATGGCGTGAGCAACGTGGCTGAACGAGTAGCCGATAAGGTCGCGCCACATGTGAAGAAACATGGTGCCAAGCTCATCCCAGAGTCTCTGAAGAAGAAAGAAGATGGCCGTCCCTCTAAGATGGATGGAGCCAAGTATGTTGCGGCCAGCAGTGTGCTAGGTGCGTTACAACTTTTCAAGACTGACACCTGACGTATCGTCACGTTGGTCCAACTTAAACTTTAACATTTATGGTAATTAATTCCTTTGTTTTTGGACTTAACACTCAACAGCTGTTTATTTATTCCAAAACCAGGCTTCACTACAGTTTGGTCGAGCATGGAGACTGGAGCGAAGCTTGTTGTCAAAAGTGTTGCGACAGAGACGGTCACAACAGTGACTTACAAGTAAGTTCGATATTTCTCTCTTTTATTCATCTCTCTTGAATTCATTTACATTTTCAGCATCTTAATACATTATTATATTTTTAGCTTCTACTGTTTTTCTGAATCTATTTGCTCTTTTCAAATGGCAGCACTGGGTTCAATCATAAACCTGCATTTTATTTACTAATGGTGTTTCTTCCTTCTTGGTATGTTGGTGCACTGATCTTCTTTCACGCCTGTTTCTTTTCAGATTTAGGGGCTTAGCGAATCTTTTCAATTTGACCAGAAAGATATGACCACACGGGGGATTGAAGGCAAAGACTTTTCAACTAACAGTCGATTCTGCTGAAATCTTTCATGCAAAGTTTTCACTAACCCAAACAAAGTCAGAAAATGACATTCAGTAAAATAAGGTCTTTCTTTAGATCACCAAAACAGATTGCCTTTATTAATCTCATATCAGTTATTATTTGATGTTGAAAACATAAATTATGCTTTGAGTTATTTTTTGACTTTGCTTTGTTGAAGCCTTGTCTGTATGGCCTATGTTCAAGTTCCTGTTTCACACATGTCTGACACCCATCCTTTACATCCTCGTCATTCATCTCTAAGTGCTTTGAAAACACGAGTCGTACGCTCTGGGTCGCTGCTGCTCTGCTGCCGTGCGGCTTGCATGACGGCTTCGGGTGCGAGTCTTTAAATGTCGGCTTGTGTTGTGTGGTGAAGCTCTTGCTCTTGACATTATTCCCATTGGTTTGTGACCAATAAACTACTCCAAAGTGAGATCTGACTTTGTTTTTCTTTTTTTTTTTTTAATGTGAATGACAACACCAAAAAAAAAAGCTTTATTTTATTTTTCGGTTGTTTTCTTTCAACACATAATCTCTGTCTAACGGTGTATTGTTCACGGTGAAGGTATGGCGATGAAGCGGGCCGAGCCACTGACACTGCGCTGCACTCGGTGGCCAACGTTGGCCTGACTGCGTACAACATTGACAATCTGGGCATCAAAGCCTTCCTGAAGACTGCAGGCAAGAAGACGGCCAAGGCCATGTTCAAAAGCTCAAGCGGTCAGCCGGCGAAAGCAGAGGGGGAGGACGGGCAAAAACAAGAGCCTCCCGTCCAAGCAGCTCAGATGGATGCGGACAGAAAAGAGCCTCCAGCAAAGACTGATGGAGAGGACGCTCAGAAGAAACCAGACGAAGAGAAGAAGAAATAAGACGGGATTTTCACAACTTGTGTGATATTTATGTTTTATTTCTTGTGTTAAAAACTTTAATTCCCCTGGTTAGAGTGCGCTATTCATGTCTCCTACAAGTCAAGGTTGACCTTTTATTATATTATGTTAAAATTGCAGGGACTGTCACACGTATCTGCTTTAAAGCCATATTGAAAGCTTTTCTAAACTATTTTTATGTATTGTTTGCTTCAGTGTAACACCAGAGTGTGACTCAAGTAATACAATCCTTACCATAATGTATGGAAATATGTGCTGTAAGTGTCATTTTCAACTTACATGCAAATGATTAACTTATTAGGAATAATTGTGAAGTCTGAGTGAAGGGTAAAAATCTTCCTTTTATTTTGCAATTTTAAACTTTTTGATTAACAATAAATCAGCTTTATGTCCTATTAATGTTGGGTGCTTGGGAATTTTATTAAGAAACGCCTCCAAATACGGAAAAGCCTTTAAGTTGAAAAGCCAGCAGGAAACTGTCTCCACGGTAACCTTCCACAACAAACCTCCTCCATTCAATGTGACTTCAACCAGGAACATGACTAAAGACAGCGACTACAGTAAATACGATTTAGCACGGCTGCAGGCAGAACTGGAGCAAGAAAGAGAGATGAAGTAAGTTTATTTAAAGCAACCTGAAGTTTTTATTTTCTAAACTGTCTCTGAGTTTATTTGTGAATGAAGAATATGCTCCGTGTTGCAGAGAGATGCTGAAGGAGTCGGTGTCTGATCTCCGGAGCACGATGAGTGAGCTGCAGGACAGACTGCACAGTGTGGATGGAGAGGGTGAGTCAAAATTATATCCCAATATAGATTTATGCACTTTGACTAAAGTTGTTTTCATTCGCTGAAGCCAACAATTGCTTGAACTTCCTGAATTAGGTATGATTGTAAAGTTTTGTGTGCATTTGCATGTTTTTTTTTTGTTTTTATTTTGTGATATATTAGAAAATGAGTGGAAGACAAGATATGAGACACAAATAGAGCTAAATGGACAACTGGAGAGACAGATCTCACTCATTCATGAGAGACTGGAGGACATAAGAGGAAACCCAGTGGGTGAGTTTACACTCAGAAGACTCATAACAGACTTATTCATTCATTCACAAAACTAGTTGGAGAATAGTGATATGTAAATACATTTAATTGGAATAATGTGTAAATGTTAAACGACGAACAGAACAGATTTATCAGGCTTTCTGGAAATTTTCTATCCTATATATCCAGGCCTTTGAAAGATTATTTTCTGGTTTACTTTCTCCACACCAAGCACACACTGACTGCAGAACATCTGTAAAGAAAACCCCTGTAATTACAGACTTTATCAGTTGGTTGATGCTGACTCATCTTGAAAAATCATGACCTTCTAATGGACTACATTTCTTTACATTTCTTTTAAAGGATATGTTTAAAAAAAAAAACCAAACAAACAAAAAACCAACCCAAACATTTTAATTAAAAAAAAGCTGATTTGTAATAGTTTTATTTTTTTGTTATGACCTTTAAAAGTAGCAAATGGTAAATGCGTTTATACTTGTGTGTTGGTTTTCTTTATTTCAGTAATATTGAGAATTACCCTCCTTTTTTTTCCATCTTTTCGTCTTACGTTGAGCCCCTGCATCCTAAATAAATCGGCTGCATGACCCTAGTTTAAATAGCAATATCATTTTGGAGTTTCTAACATTACATGCATGGCTGCAGCCAACCCTCTAAGTGTCTTTGTAGAGAATAAGTAATTTTCTTCAGAGTTTTTTCTGTTTTATTAAATCCAAATGCTCACCGGTTCTTGTTTTTCTTGCAGATCGATTGGCTTCTATCAGATCTTATGACGACATGTCAATCGTAAGTTCAAAAAATTAAAATTCTTCACAAGACATGTGATTCATGGGATTTTTTTTTAAGGCAGAGGAATGTATTGGAAATATACAGGTTCAGTTAAAACATACCTCAAGGCATTTTGACCAAGAAAGCAGAGGGGATTCAGAGGTGGCGGCTCTCTGCTTATAGGGAATAGAGAGAGGAAAAAAAGGATGGAACAGAGACAGAGTAACAAGCAAGCAAACAAAAAGAAACACGGACACACCAGCAGAGAGAGCCCGAGACAAAGAAAAGGCAGAAAGAGCCGACGGGACAGAGGAGATTGCGATGCCAGCTGCTCCCCGTCCTCCTCATTGATGCACGCTGAACAAACCAGGGTTTAATCACAGCACTGTAATCACAGGATTACAAACCATGGGAGAGTAATGCACATTAATTACAAAGCTTCAGCACACATACACACAAATACCACACACTGGAAGGTCGCACAATGCCGTCTAAATATGTGTGTGTGTGTGTGTGACCGTGTGCTGCAGGGCAGAACTAACAGATGCTCATTAGCGTATCCAAGAAGTGACTGCAAGATTGTGAACTGAAGATCAGAACATGCTGTGAGTGCGACAGTATGATAAACAGATTATGTGGAAAGAATATATATTATCACTTCATTCGGGCACCAGGACCACCATGTTTTGTCAGAGTAGGGAATTCAAAGCCAGTCTACAGTGTCTTCACGTCCTGAGAACAAACTTTTACATTTTTACCGGTATATTATCTACATTCATTTTTTTTTTTTTTTTTACATTTGTTTCTTAGTTTTATTGAGAGTAACACTCTTAACACAAATGTAATCATGTGAGTAGTTGTAGCCTTGTTATTCAGTTGGATGATCCAAAGCTGTACAATAATTTTAAAATTAAACAAAAAAAAACTTGCTTTACTGTGTCTGTATATTCATTTATACTGATTAGAGGTTCATATTTTATAAAACAAAGGAGGCTGCTCCAAACACAGAAAAAAGAGCAGATAATTTCCCTCCTCTGTGCCATAAATCTCACATGCAGCCTTCTGTCTCAGCACTAATGTGTTTGCCTGGTTATTGAATAATGTATGAGCCTAATCCATTTTTGTACTCATGTTTCCTGCGTTAACTACCCTGTTATTGTTTGATCTGAGCTGCGTAATTCAAGTACAAATTGATTTGCAGTTAGGCTTGAACAGTGTGACACATTTTCTAATTAAAGACAACGCTTTGCCACAGGAAACCCTGAGACGGAGCCTGGAGCTGCTGACTGAGGAGAAGTCCGACCTCCAGAGACAGCTGATGGACTGTCATCTGCAGATTGAACAAGAGGGAAAGGTGTGAGTCTCAGCTGACAGCGAACCACAAGAGGGATGTGTCAATTATAAGAGCAGCCATTTCTGCTTGTCTGGTTTTATTATTTCCTAGAAAAGCTGCTTTGCAGATTTCCAGCCAGTAAATATTTCAGTCACAAATATCCATCATTAGCCTCAGTTTTTTCTTTTTTTTTTTTGCATTCTTATTTTTAACAGCCATTTATGCAAAAATCTGCCCCTAACCTTTGTCCTTTAAATGTGCTCTTAGTGGCTCTTTGTTTATTGTTCTGCAGTGAGATATTAGTTGAATAAAGGTTTAGCAGGCAGCATGTGCAGCCACTAATCCCTGCTCTAATCTGTTGCTAGTTAACATTAAAGACTTCTGAAATGCACACACACACACACACACACACACACACACACACACACACACACACACACACACACACAGAGGCAAACTTGACTCATTCCCTTCCTGACTCATTTTTTTCTTTAATCTGTATGAATGAATGAATGAATGGAAAATGTCACTGGATAATTTCTATTTCTGTCAAATTTCAGGCATTTCACAAAACCAATGATGAGAGACGTGCATACCTGTCAGAAATCGGCAAGGTGAGTAAGTGTTGAGTGTTCATTTTCATGCTAAACTACAATTAAGTGCTCCAAATGGGCATGTGATGCTCTCAGTGATATAAACTGTATATTTTATAAAGAGCACACTGATGCACTACTTCACCACTGCTGGTGGTCTGGTTATTTCTCATCCATACTCCTGTTATGTAATAGACAAGTAGTTTCAGGCTGAAAAGTAAGTCAAGGTCTTCCTGTTTGTTGCAGCAAAACACATTTCTACTGAGCTGCAGCTGAAAGCAACATTTTGGAAATAAATCGTTACATTTATTGTCACGTGACAGTATGGCTCACACAAGTTGATTTGTTAGTTTGCCGTTGTATTT
This sequence comes from Salarias fasciatus, assembly GCF_902148845.1. Classification (NCBI taxonomy): domain Eukaryota; kingdom Metazoa; phylum Chordata; class Actinopteri; order Blenniiformes; family Blenniidae; genus Salarias; species Salarias fasciatus. Next base: position 16,467,930 of record NC_043754.1, read on the forward strand.
TAACATTATTACATTCCAAAGGTTTTTCTGAAATTGTTCTCGACAAGTCGAATCAGGTCAACTGGACTTGGTGCTTGAGGAAGCTGGTTCTTCTGAGAAAAAGTATCTTTTGAACGTTTTTGGGTATAATTCATTTAAATTGAGGTTAGTTTTAATGTTTTATTTTTTGGAAATTAAAATGAGGTCACAGAAGAATAAACATGCTTCATTTGTTCTCCACCACAGCTATCTTCTACCCACGAAGCCCAAAGAAGACAGTACTTGACTCGGCCACAGAGGGCGCCACAGACCAAACACACTAAGTCAGTGAGCCACAACGACCCAAAATTCATCGATCTTCATTATTGTTTCATCCATTTCAGGGTTTGAGCGGGTTCCACGTGGCTTTGAGAGGAAGTCAGGACAGTAAAACACACATTCACTCTCAGTCACCAATCAACCTCATGTTGTCAACACGTTATTGGACTGTGGGATGAAACCAGAGGGTGCAAACTCCACACAGAAACCCCAGTGCTGCTCTACACTGAAAAACAATCAATGGAAAAAAAAAAAAAAACCTAAAAAAAAAAAAATCCAAATAGAAGTGACGAAATTCCTGAAATTAGTTCAACGACCCTCTAAACTCTGTTCACGTCAGTGTGACTAAATGATTTCAGTCTCAATGAATTTATTTCAAACTCACACAGAACATGGTTAACGAATCAAAGGTCATCTTGGAGTACTGTTGCAGAAAATTAAAAGTTAATAGTTGTTTTAACTTCATGTAGCAGATCAGTTTGAGACTCATAAATCTCTCCTGGAACACTTCTTAAAAAATGTTTTCATCTCTTGTGTGATCGTGACTTCACTCGGTGGCACACGTCTAGTTGTTTTCTCTCTCTCTGCATGCAGAGGGAAACAGTCCAGCAGGAAGGCAGAGGCAGATTGCAAGAAAGGCAAAGAGGGACAAGAAGATGGAGGAGTGCGTGTGAAAGGAGGAGGAGGAGGTGGAGGAGGAGGAGGAGGAGGAGCGACAGCAGAGAGAAGAGAAGACAAGAAATCCCAAAGAGAGAGAAGGTTACCCTCCCTGAAGCACTACGTGAAACATGGTCCTTAGCCGAAACTGGGTGTTATTGCCCCTTTTTAAAAGAGGTAATGTTGTAATGTTTCCCACTGCTGCTGTTGGGCATGCTGGAAGGATTATGTTCACCACGCATTCAGTATTTCTTTTTCTTGCTTTTGTTCGCATCTTTCAATAGCAGGCGATATTGTTCTGGAAATAATCTAGTTTCTATGTAGTTTTTTTTTTTAATCCAAGTATCACTGACAGTTCTTTTTATATAATAGCTGATGACCAATCCAGTATTTCACTGATGTTATAAACTGCCAAATTTATGAAAACTGGACTGTTTCTTCTGTTCCAACAACAAGCATGGCTTTGAGCTGAAATGTTTTCGGGGATTTGAGCAGTGTTCAGTGTAATGAGGCCATCTCTTAATGTGCCGGCAGCCTGCTGAGTTTGACATTTCTTGTGTCACTGCAAAAAAAAAAAAAAATCTCTCTTAAAAGCACCTCCTACGACTTGTTACGCAAGCAACACCACATCCACCACACCACTCTCTCCCTGTGTGTAGTTCATCCATGGTGCAAGCAGTCACCTCCATCCCACCCACTGACCGCCTTCTCACATGTGGGAGTGAGACAACTGCATCCATACGAAATAAAGTAGCGAGCCAGAGAACACTGCCAGAAGCAGCGTTTGTGAAGTGTGTGTGATAATCCAGTTCTTGTCGGCCTCGATACAGTAAATGATAAAAATACCTCATAGCGACACAGCTGGGTTCACTGGTAAAGCCCAGCATGAGAGCGTTAGTCTGTCATTTTCCTTTAGCTTCATTCCAGCCTCCCTTCAGCTGGTTAAAAGTAGGTGGAAGTCATAATAATCAGCTCACAGACTGTGTCCAACGCTCTGATTTCACAGTTAAAGAGCAATTCGTGAAGGGTGGTTTCTTCATAACTTAATCAGTGACCTTTTGTGGAAGACTGGCATGGCAGAGAGTCTCAGAGACAAGGGAGCTGGCCTTTAACTCGAAGGGCAGAGATCAAGCCCTGGTGACAAGAAACAGCAGACCAACTGAACTGTCTTCAGAGAGGCACTGAATGCTTAAAAAAAGGAAAAAAAATCTAATATTTTATATCTCTCATATATCATTATTGTAGTAAGTACTGTATAATACTTTTTGTGAGCACTAATGGGTTTTTCCTACCTGGAAGCTTCTAAAGATCTCAGAAGATAAATGAAGCTCACACAAAAAAAGGACTTGTCATCGAATCATTTCAAATCCAAATACCAGCGTTCCTCTTGCAGTATGAACTTGTTTTGTCTGTTGTGGTTGGCTGTCTTGATGCGCAACCGCAAATGTACTACAGCAACATGTTTGTATCTCAGACTAATGCCTTAATTCAAAGACAGAGAGGCAATTTTGCCCTCTGTAAGGGAGACTTGCTTTTGCAGTGAATTGCCTCGCTTCTTTTTCTCCACACTTCTTTTTCATGTCCAAACTCATTTGAGCTCAACTCGCTGCAGCCTGCTTATGAATCACGCTGCCACGGAGCAGCCAAGATGTCTTCTGTCGACAGGTGAAGCGCGGTGACAAATCACTCCAGCGTCTGTCACAACACCATGAATCACAATGAGGCTGCCTTCCCAGGACAGTTTGCTCAGCTCCCCGGTCTAAACTCGCCACATATCGGCTGCATGTGCTTCAGGGAACGTAATGCAAAGTGTGCACGTATTCACCCACAGGCGCTTATATGAACCTGTCAAACATCAGAGTGCCAGACTTTTACAGCCACTCCCACATGAACACGCCACGCTGTGTCGCGCGAAATCTCTGAAGCATAAAGATGTCATTATTAATGACAGGGAAAGTCGACTATCTGTCAGAATTCTGAGTGTGCTGTTTTCCCAAATTCCCTTTTGGTTTTTTAAATAGAGACAGAAATTACATTTTAGTTTGCAAATTGGATCTACATTACAATTCATCATTATTTCATCTGATTAACTGAGATGATATATTCACTACCATTCACAGGACAGCCACACATGACCACATACTGTACAAACTAAACATACTTGTTCATATGTTCCTAACATAGAAACGCATCTATGCGGGAAGCTAGATTGTAGAACTGCCTTATTGGCATAAATGTGTGCTGCACAGTTAAATTTATAAACAGGAAAAAACACATATCTAAAAACACTCCAAAATCCTTTGCCCCAGATGAAAATATTCTTAATGCTTTATTTACAAGGGAAATGAATGACTGGAAATAACTGTGTCATCCCTGAGATGCAGACTTGATGAGTTTGAATAATTGCAAACTTTCCACTGGTGTTAAATTCAATATTTTCAAGCCTATGCCCTTCTGTTTTATTTTTCACAGCTATCATTCAGCAATTCTGTTAAAATAAAGGTACAAATATGAATGTGATATTGATTGGCTTCTGTAAAAATTGCAGTAGTTGCTGAATTATGTCTTCCAGAACTTTGCTGACTTCTGAAATGACAACTTTTTTTTTATCCACAACACTATTAAAGTATATTACTTACCTTAATTTTTCCTCCTGTCATTTCAATATGTTATTTATTTTCTGCCTGAAAATATGTTGTTCCACTTTTGACCTATTTTCCTGAGATTCATTTTAACATCATGTAGTTTGTGATGCAGCACATGTGGGTTTCTCCTAAAATAGAACAGAAATTCTGAGACTGTCACAAACCTTCATGTGTTGGTTTGTTTAGGGAAGCGGCCTCGGGTGCAGAATCAAACTGTATTCGAGCATCGTGTGAAAATTATAACTTTCAGGTCATAGATGTACCTGACATGCCAACAAATAATTTCTATGAAATGGTTTCTAATAAAGTAACTGAATTCCACCTGCTGAAACTGTGGCATGGTTATAGCCCTGCTGGAAAGGGAGAAATTGATGGAGCTGACACAGATAACTGACGGGAAGCGAGCACTCAATGGTTCATCAGGGATGGAATTGAGTGAAATCGGGTGCTCTCTGGGGGTCACGATGTAGGTCAATGGTCTGCCGTACTTCTCATTGCAAAGAACAATTCCTGCTGCCATGCAAACCAAATACAGAGCTTATAGAGAGAAAACCATCCCAACTATTTCACAGGAGTATCTATTCATTTTCTCAACCATACAGCACTCAAGCTATTTATGAAATTAAAGGGAGTATTAATGTAAATATCAAGGCGGTGCTGCCAGGTAACTCTGAGTAGATCTGGCTTTGGGTAAGGCATAATACTATTCTCAAGATTTAAATCAGATATCATTAGTCCTAAAATTCTACACAATTAAAGTATATGAAGAAAAGAATATATAAGGTGTGTGTCAAATAAAATATGTTGTATTTTGAATGATAGATTCTCTTTCTTGAAATGTAAGAAAAGAAAAAAACAAGTCTATTTGGTTTGTTTTCCTTCAGTGAAGCACCAGAGCGATGTGCCTTTAAACCAGAAGCTCTTTGAATTGACATAAAAAAATGGGTTGATCGACCCCCTACAGCGCGTGTCTCCGGGGCCGGGAGGGCGCAGGTCCCGGCCGGCAGCATCCCCGGCACGGGAGCGAAGCGTGGTCTGGCATCCCAATGAGGGGTGGGGGTGCTGAATCACGACAGAGTGACGTGGAGGAGGAGAGCGAGGGGGTGGGCGAGAGAAAGAGAGAATGAGAGGAGGGGAGGCAGCTGCTGCCTGGTCCATTCCTGCTCCACGCTCATTACGCACACTCAAACACACGCACTGCTCGCTGGTGTTTGGTGGCGCAGGACATCAACCGGACAACAAAGGGACGCACCGGAGGGGGAGGCTGACTGCAGGATCCCGGACAGGATCACACGCTCCCACCACCCGGGATCAGCTTCACGGAACTCCGCTTTCTTCATCTCCCGGGACAAACCGCATCCAGCACGCTGGAGGTGACCGTCACTGAGGCATTAATTGCTCGCGTGGGTAAGCCTGTTTACAAGATCTCTATCAGCTCGTGCAAAAGCCTCATCTGTCGTTTGTTACTCTTAAAAATCTACTTCTACGCGCTCACTAAGTAGTCATGCCTGTGAAATATCAACGCCAAAAAAAAAAAAAAAAAAAAAAAAAAGTAAAGCCACGCAGTCCGTCTAATCTGCGTTTAACAGTAAAGCTTCTCAGTTTCACGTTGGGCGACTCCCCTGCTGTTGCGGGTCTTCTGAATATTTATAGGGTGAAATTAATAGGCTGTTATCGATTCGTGACTGCCTCTCCCTCTCCGTCCACCTGCGCCTCGGAGGTACGCGCTGCGCCCCGCGCCGCGAGGCTCGTCGCGAGGCGCGCGTGGCGCTGTCCACCGCGCGGCTTAAGAGCACTTAATCTGTCATTAGGGGGTTATTCTGAGACACCGGCTGGCTACTTTATCCAACCCCCCATCTCTCTCTCTCTCTCTCTCTCCCTCTCTCTGTGCCGGAGTTGGTTTTCTCCCCGTTTTGTTGTTGTTGACTCATTAAGTAGTGAAAACTTTTCGCCGCAGCCTTACCCTCCTCCTCCTCCTCTTCCTCTTCCTCTTTGTCTCCCAGACAGCACCGCCGTTCTCGTGAGCCTCGGTAGCGAAATGGAGATGGAGCACTTCGACGAGCGGGACAAAGGTCAGAGGCACGGCCGCTCCAGTGCGAAGATGAACGGCGTGCCGAGCCCCACGCACAGCGCCCACTGCAGCCTGTACCGGACCCGGACCCTGAAGACCCTGAGCGAAGGGAAGAGGGCCAAGAAGGTCCGCTTCTACCGCAACGGGGACCGCTACTTCAACGGGATCGTGTACGCCATCTCCGCTGACAGATTCCGGACCTTTGACGCCCTGCTGGCTGACCTGACCCGCTCCCTGTCCGACAATGTCAACCTGCCGCAGGGCGTCAGGACCATCTACACCCTGGATGGCACCAAGAAGATCACCAGCATCGACCATCTGGTTGAAGGTGAGAGTCATGCAGTCCTTGATGGAGACGTACAGTTTAGTTTTCATCTGTTCATACTCGGGGCCTTTATTACCACTTACTACAGGCCATAGGTTTCTGCTGAAGCGCCTGTCCTGTGAGCTGCCTGTTACATGATCTTCCCCTGATCTTCTTCCTGTTGCACAGAGTAGGATAACCGACAGGGAAAATGTGAGCAGTCCCAACATCTGAACCCATTCATTACATTAACAGGCTGGTTTAAAATTAGGCTGAGCAAGATATTTTTATGGGCAGGGCGCCATAAAAATGCCTAATCCAATTAACCACAAATTAGATCATTATTATGGGGATTATGTCACTTATTTGATTGCCATATGGTAACATGGATGCCTGTGCTCAGATTAACTCCCTCTTGATCTGTTCAACTCTGTAACTTACAGTGTTTCCCAGTGACCCCCTCCTGCATGTTAATGTGGGGTCCTGCTGCAGCCCACCTGATTCCAATCAATGGATCAATACCAGACCTAATCAGCTGCTACAGAAGACCAATAACAGTTCATTCAAGAAGCGTTGGAGCAGGAATCCCTCAGAGTCAGATTTGGGAAATATAATTATCATTAGTTTTTGTGATATAGAATGAGCTATACAATCCTTTTTTAAATTCCAAAATATATATAACAGGGCTATATATATATTACATAGAGCGGACTGAGCTGTAATAAATAAAGATTTGACACCCTATTATTCATGCTGTGCATGTTCTTTCACACAATTACTTCAACATTACATCATTACTGGTGGAAACAGACCCGAAGCAGAAAAAAATGAAGAAAAATAACTAAAAACAACAAAGTCAACAAACTGCAGGACTTCTGAAATCCTTCTAATGGGGAATGCAGACCATACTGCAATAATTTTACACACTTTCATGTATTCTGTCATACCTTTTTTAAACTCTTCTGTAAATTTTTGCTTTGTTTAGTTTAATTTATTTCCATTTCTCTGTCTCCACTTTTCATGTTGTAATCTTTTCCAACTCCAACAGGCGACAGTTATGTGTGCAGCTCCATCGAAGCATACAAGAAGTTGGATTACACAAAGAACGTCAACCCAAACTGGTCGGTGAACGTCAAGGCCCCAGCGGCGTCGTCCCGCGGGCCTCCCTCCCTGGGCAGCGCGAAGGCCGGCGGTCCAGATGGCCGCGAGAACAAGGAGTTCATCCGTCCGAAGCTGGTCACGGTGGTGCGAAGTGGGGTGAAGCCCCGCAAAGCTGTGAGGATCCTGCTGAACAAAAAGACAGCCCACTCCTACGAGCAGGTCCTGACTGACATTACTGACGCCATCAAGCTCGACTCTGGAGTGGTGAAGAAGATCTACACGCTGGAGGGCAAACTGGTAGGACAACGTAGAATCTTTTGTTTGCCTTTTTTTTTTGTGAATGAGGAACATGTGTGTCCCCTTTAATAACCAGAGCTGTTGAGAGAAAGTGTGACACAGAGCCTAAACGGGGTCAGGACGAGGTAGAGATGGAAGAAATCTGTGAATGGAGTCGAGGCACCTTCCCACGCTGCAGCGGCGTGTGCTTAAGGTTTGCCTCCGAGCACCAGAATAAACCTGAGTCAGGTCCCCCACGTAGTCCGCCCACCTCTTCAGCTCCCTGTTTCAGCTGCGGAGGACGACGCTATAAAAAGAAACTGTTGTGTGTGCGGGCATACAGTAAGCCGAATGTGTGCACGGACGACTGGATTTTCTCTAAAACCTACTAAAATAAGGTGTGTGTGTGTAAATGACACTGGACCTGGCCTTTACTGCTGCTAAATGAGGACAGACATGCTTTCTCTCAGGGACAATGTGTGTATGTCTGTCTTCAATGGGAAGCATCAGGAAGAAAGAGACACGTCCGTGTTAGTGTGTCGGCCCTTTCAGCTTCTACATGACACGCTGTAACTCCCCTGCCTGTTCCTCTCCGTCACCCCATCACCTCTGATCATATCTACCTGCTCCGTGGCCTCTGCCTTTCTTCTCGGGCTGTGTTGTCGTGTTGTTCTGAGTGTAGTGTCACACAGACACTCTCACGCTGGCAGCAGCCTCAGAGTGTCACCGCTATTTTTTTTTTTTTTTTTTTTAACAGATTGCGTTGGACGTCAGGGGCATCCTGCCATTTTAGTCATATTCGCGTAATCGTCCTGTAAACTGCCAATTTGTTACTCATGCTCATGAGTGGGATCCTCTCTCTCGATGGGCTTTTGATCCCTTAATGACGATTTTAGTACTATTTGTCTCAGTTCTGAGGATCAATCTTCATGTGCGTACAGCACACAGCCATGTCGCCCCTCTTCTGAGGCCACTCTGGCCATTTAATGATCCACTGCGAGCAGGAAGTGACCCGGTATTACGTCCCAGCCAATAAAATCCCGGGATCAGGTTTTCTTGAGAAACCTCCTGTTGGGGATTAAACTCACGCCTTTGCACAATGGACACCGTGCTTTCCATTAGTTATAATTATCTCGGAGATCACAAAATTAAAAGCTCGCCATGCCCACACCCCCCCCCCCCCTCGCTGATCAGAAGTAAGACTATTATGGTCAGGTTATTTTTAGACATTGTATTGATTGGGCCTGTAGGCATGGTAACACGCTCGCTGCCAAACTGGCAGGGCTGGGCTCTGTGCAGAAGCAACTTCTTCACATTTTTCACTTATTTATTTATTTATTTGCTGAATTTCTATGCAGCGTGGGCTTCTCGAGCGTAGGAGCATTTGTGTTTATGATTATGTGTTAAAGAGAGGAGAAGACAACAGAATCTGGGCTCCGAATTCAAGATCAGAATTCATGGAGACACAGATTCACTGCTGCTCTGGAAACTGTTCTACAAGGTATATTCATATGGGACTGAATTCATATGCGGTTCATGGTGAATTTCAGCTCAAGTCTTGATGATTCCAGCTTTTGAATGGGTGAAAGGTCCATTACAGTGTAGATAAGCTTTCTGGAATTCAAACCTCCTATTTTCATGCCGTTAATCTGTGTTTCCTAATGATGTCAAGCATATTTTCTGAAATACTGAAGAAGTAACACTAAAACTGTGTTTGAATGATAATAGTAGTTGTATTAAAAACCCTCAAAGTATAGAACAAGTGACGTACACAGTGAATGAGATGACCCGTGAAGAAACTATGTATTCATGACACTTGAATATACATTATTGAATATGAGCAGAGTGCTAAAGGTAATTACCTCAGTATCCATAAGGATAAGGTTACTTCAAGGGTTCAGTAAGTGCGTCTTTGTGTGTGCACTGCAGGTGCGTGTTTTCGTGTGGTTTTCTGTGTGTGGGTTGCTGCTGTCAGCTGAGCTGCGTCAGTCATTGAGCCGACAGCAGAAGTAGGTTTCTGGGCCTGACTGCCAGTAACGCCGAGTCCCAGCAGAGCCGCGGAGCCCAGAGAGGGGGCATCTGACAACCAGAGCTCAGGCTTCTTACCATCATTAACCCTGGTAATGAGGCCACTGATAGGTTTATAAGTATTTTCATTTTTAGTTTTTTCTAGTGAGAAGATTCTTTGAAGTTAGAAACCTAAAAATCTAGCAGCAAGATTAAGATAGGAGGTGGACATCTGGCATATACTGGTGTTTCATGTTGCATATACACATTATTAAATGAATGAGTTAATTATGCTTGACTTAAGCATATACTAAATGTGCATGTTTGCTCACAAAGTGGATTTTTGTTGTTCTTTACCTCAGCTGTTTGACCATCTTTTAGAATTGGGAATAAAAAGGCAACAATAAGATATAACAGGTTGTGAACACGCTGCTGTGATCACTTGATACTCACTGAATCCGCCACACACTCCGTCCGCTGAGAGCGTACTTTACTATGATTGTTCTGGAGATCATATTTCTGTCTGTAACAGGAGAAACAGACTGAAGCGGGCCAGATAAAGTTTCACCCTCTCGCTGTTATATTGATTCTCTCACTGTTGCCGGTCTCACCACCACTGATAGGTGTTATTTTTAGCCCCCCTCCTCCAATATCCTCTGGGGTTAACACAACCTCGTGCATCTCGGCGGACTCCTAACTTTGACAGTTTCTGTGATGGGGTGATCCAGTTGCCTAGGAACCGGCCAACCTGCGTTGATGTCATACTGTTGCACTGTGTCATGGTGTAGAGGAGCTGGACCGATCAGAAGATAGACAGCCCGTAAGTGGATTAGGACAGGGGCACGGCCCGCCTATTAATACACGTAAGCTCTATTTACACACACACACACACACACACACACAGACGCAGACACGCACACACGGACGCTGCGCGTCCCCCGGCTGCCCGCCGCGAGCCCGGCGAGACGCACGCGTGCTTAGGCACGGACAGTGACACACGCATTCCTTTTTAATGGACTCATCCGGATCTCTGCTCATCTGCATCAATAGTCATTTACTTCAGGCAATTACCAAGCAGTGCGTGGACTGATGCCATTTAGTCGTCTCTGAGGTTGGCTGCGTTCTATTATTCAGAGTCTCATAAATAAGACTCTTTAGTTTGCACTGTGGGTTCCCCGCGGAGACGTGACAAGAAGGAAAAGATACAGCCTTTATGAAAGAATGTAAACAGGGAGAAAATGGGTTTCAGGGGACAACTCAAAACCTCCTGAAAAGTCCCCAATTAAATATATTCTTATTTGTATTTCCGTGTTTTGTTATCTTGCTCTTTAGCTGTAGAGAATTCTACTAAAATCACACAGCATAATATGAATGTAGTTTGGGTTTAAGCACCGCTTACACATGCAGTGATGTTGTACCAGTTTTCATTTATGGGTAATTCCTTCATTATTGCTGGTTGATATATCAGATTCATTGTTATTTTAGAGTGGTTTTCAGAGTGTGGGGCAGCAGAAAGAAAGTGTGGGAGTCAGAGAGATGCCTTTTTTCAACATCATTTTTATTTCATAATTTTTTTCCATTAATTCTTACATCCAAAGACACTTTTTAGTACATCTTAAGTTTAACGGAGACAAAGCAAATAATGAAATCCATTTTTTTTTTCTTATCAAAAGCTTTCATGGAAGCGTCTGTGGCATGTTAGCGGGTTTCCGTCACGGTGTGAGTTGTGTTCACTCCCGTTGAGTCACACAGGTTAAATAGAGGTTACGGTGAGAATGAACCTCTTGCTCACTCGCTGCAGTGCAGCTCTCACTTCTTAAACTGCACTGCCGGCTTGTTCGTCTCCTTGACAAGGCTGGAGACCTTTCAATGTCCTTTTTTGTCCTCTTCTGTTTTCTTTACAGCCGTCTTCTCCTCTCTGTCTCCCATTTTTGTAACCTTATCTGAGTCATTCCGTGTCTGCCTTTAAAGTGTTTCAATGTTTCTCCTCTTCTTTTTTAGAAGTTTTCTTTTTTTTATGCGCATCAGCCAATCCTCCGGCCATCTCCTTTCTTTATTTCGTCTGTCTTTTGCAGGCAGCCTTCCATTGTTTTTACAGCTCTTTAGCCGTCTTTAATTAGCACACTCGGCATGCACCCACAAATCCAAAAGCTGCAGCATATGGCACTGCTCCCTCTCCCCCACTCTCTTTCTCTCCTCCCCCCTTCTTCGGGCTCTGTGTCCAGCTCCACAACATCTTGCCTTCAGTTTTGTTTACATCGGTTTCCCATCATTCCCTCCTTCTTACTTTTTGTCATTCTGCTACTTTCCTGTCTGTTTTCTTCTCATTGGAGTGAATCCAGCTCTGCGGGGCTGTGAGGAAGGAGCTCCAGTCTAAAGGACTGCATATCATGAGGAGGGATTAGGTTATATACTCAGAAGAAAAGCATTTGGTTGTTTTTAATCCGCACGAGACGCCTTGTGTGTCCGTGATGTCACTTTTCTGCTGCATGGGAGGATTTTTGAGAAACAAATTCCATCTGCTCCTGCTGGTTTGCTGAGTCACAGCTAGTGTGACTCAGCAAACCACCTAATCAGCTGTTATATGGAGTGGGCTTGCTACTGTGCTGTAAAGGACACTGATGACAAACGGCGTAAGCATTTCTAAGCAGAAATCATAACATTATAGAGTTGCTTTACTGAGTCAAGAGGTCATTTAAGCCTGCTTTTCAGTCTGTCTGTGTCCTTGTGAATCAGTCAGCCGACTTGTGTCTGTCTCGGTCTACCAGCGAAGAGCGATCGCAGCAGATTGGAGACTGATTTCACTCAGAGAATCTGCTGCCAAATTAGTATCGATGGCAGACGTTTCCACCACTCACAGACTGTTGCAAACTTGGTCACCACACGCAGACAGACAGACACACACACACACACACACACACACACACACACACACACACACACACACACACACACACACACACACACACACAGAGGCAAACTTGACTCATTCCCTTCCTGACTCATTTTTTTCTTTAATCTGTATCAGATAAATCCACGTCTAAAACATTGTGTCCTGGTTTCATGATTTAGGTTGCTTAAGGAGATGGATTGACATCTCAGCTGCTAGATTTGACCTATTCTTATCTGAGAAATCGCTTTCAGTATGAAAAGGAAACATGCCCCCCCCCCACCACACACACACACACACACACACACACACACACACACACACACACACACACACACACACACACACACACGCCCTACTCACTGACCCACCCAAAGAAAGAAAGAAAAAGTGTGTGGGAACTTTCCACCATCTTAATATTAAATTTAATTTATCTTACCAAGATCCAAGCCTCTGCCTGCCTCTGTAGAAATGCAACTTCTGAACCAACGGATCACTGTCCACATTATTTTTTAATTGTCTTTCTGCCTCAAATAGCTCAAATGTTTCTTTTCTGTCAGTACCAATCATGTCCTGTTTTTTTTTGAAGAGCATCTTTCTCATTTTTTTAGTTTTCCCCTTGATAAGACACAGCATTATCAAAATAACCATATTCTAGACCAACCTGGAAAAAAGTAGTCTGTGTTTGCATTTCATTTCTTAACAATTAGGCATGAATTGCAATTAATTTACTGATTTATTCCATTTCACATACGGTGCAGGGACATGCTCATCATCAGCTAGAACTTGAAGGGAACTTTGAAGACAGAATTACTCCAAGGATCCATTCATCAATTGTCAGAGGATTTGTATATAATTGTTGACTGATTCTAATAAAATGATTTTCAATGTGAGTACCTGCTACTTTTTTAATGATAAATATGAGTAAAATTCTGATGATCTGATTTTTTTATTTACTTATTTTTTTCAAATTATAACTTTATTGAACTGAGGGCAGATTAATCAACCATCCAAACAACATGTGAAGATGCATCATCAATTAAAAGTTATTTTTTTGCACTCACTTGTATAAACAAACATATTTTTAAATTTTGGTCGTGATAGTTAAAGCCCCTTGCTACAGTAAATAGCAAATGTGCCTTCTTCTTAAGAAATATTCTAATATTTTGAGATACGTTTTTTTATAACAATATAAATAGAAAAATTTAATGTTTATTATAAAATTATTTTAAACACCCGACAACACAGTTTAGATTATGTAGAAAATGCTTTCTGGTGGTGCATCACATTCAGTCTAAGACCCGGATGCGGGGTAGCTGATCTGCTCTTAAACCTGAATTAAAGCAAAGCAGTATAACACAAATCATCTCGTGAGGCAAGACGAACGAGGCTGAAAAACACTCGAGGAGGCAGAGGGTTGAAAGCAGCCGTCAGAGTTGAAGATGAAGTCTTGCTACATCCTTCTCTCTATTGGGAAACAGCCTTGCATAATTTCCTATTTATATTTTGCTTTATGCCTGCTGAAAGTTGGGCGGGAAGGACGGGAACGTGCCTTCACATTGAGAAAGAAACATATATACAACTTCACAAGAAAAGTTTGCTCTTCCCCTGCAGAGAGCTGTAGCTGTTACATAAGGTGTTATGTAACGACGCAGCCAGCCAGCCAGGAAAGCAGTCTGCTGCGCCGGTTTGAGGTGAACTCAGCAAACCCAATGCCAAGTCAGCCCGCCAAACAGCTAATTGGCCTCACATCAATGCTGCCCTCTTATCTGTTTCTTCGTTTTTTTCCCCCCTCCTCTTCTCTCATTCCCTTTACCCTCCCTGTCATGTCTTTTCTCCTGTCGCTTGTCTGATGAAAACAAGGCTGTTCACAGTATGATGACTGAAGCAACAGGAGGTCAGGTTTTGTGTGAGCTCTCCCTCAGTGAGCAGATGATTTACGCCTGCCGTCTTGACTCTTTGATCACTGGGTCTCTGTCATTTTCGTTGTCAGGTAGTGCAACTCTTTAAAGTCCAGATGGCGATTTGGGGAATTCTCCTGAAAATCTGAGAAAAGTGTGTTGGCTGTTGAAATTTGAGACAGCAGATTGAATGCCTGATATTAAATCCAATCTTTAGCACTAATTGTTAGTGTATGCAGATATAGATGTTTGTAATCACACACACACACGCACACACACACACCCGCACAATAAATACTGCCACAGGAGAAATATGGAAGTACGTACAATTCCTATTCACACCAAAATTATCTACTTTTGATCTTTGATTGAAACGGAGACAAAATAAATTGAGAACTTTCTGACAGACTTTCTCAGTAAGGTAAACTCATCTGTCATAGAAAGTTTAGCTTTTTATTGCTGTTAGATCCCAAATGCTGTTCAGTACTGATGTCTTATAATGTGATTAAAGATGTGTGAGGAGAAAATCTCACTCACACTTTGAAAACCCATCATCTAACACACTGATTGTACTGATTGATCTGTCTCTGCATCAACACAATGAGACTGTCCAGTCAGTTTGGTGTTTCTCTGTGCCTCTGGAATATTTTCTAGCAGTGTCTCTCTCTCTGTGTTGGTATGAGTACATCCTTCTGTCGTTCAGGCCTCTTCTGTCTGTCCGCCCATCTCTCTGTGGGCCTCTTGGGTTTCTGTCGAGGTTCGTGTTTCAGAGAAAGCGCGACAGGCCCTGCTGGCTCTCTGCAGTTGATTCAGCACCACGGACAGCTCCACCGAGCTAAGCTCCTCTGGCAGAGTGCTGCGACAGCTCATCCTCCCAGAATGTGGTCTTTCTGAGGGCTGGATTATGTTGACCTCACCGTCTTCTCTGTGTAACCATTGTGGTGCAGAAGATTAGCGGTCGAGCCTTCACCCCCCCCCCCCCCCACCCCCCCCCCCCCCCCCCCCCCCCCCCCACCCCCCCTTCTGTTTTACATTCGAGTGTCATTGTTAGCTGTCTGTTCGACTTGAAAAATAATGCATCAAAACTATTGAAAAATTGTTGAACTGAGTAGCAATTCAGCAGCAATCTAACTCATAATATTTTAGTACAGATATAAAACTGTTAAAAAGTTGCATCCAAATTGACATTCTGGCAATTCAAACCACAAAGTACGACAATGATATACAGAGAATAAAGCCATTCATCATATTTCTGAAACATCAGTCAGAACTTATACAGGTTATCATTCTTTTGAAATAAATTAATCTTTTTTGAGGATTACTTTTAAATGAATTCAGTCATTCACTAATCCTCACTGTTTATTTTGTAGAAATGAGCCAACTTGCATATATATGCCCTCAAACACTCAAATGTCAGCTCCTACAGAGCTACTGTCAAAGATTTCCACTAAAAAGCGAGAAGCAGACAGAGGAGTCCTCACGTAAACCCGAACTCTAAAAGGGAGACTGAAATAGCATTTTGACTGAGCAGAGTGAGAAATGTCATCAATCATTTGTTCCCTGTGGCTGTATCACAGCAGCTGCAGGTTAAAGCCAGAGTCTTTCAGTGGAAAATCTGCATATAATATTTTGGTAAACATGAGTCAATGTTCATGTATTTTGGCCATTTTGACATGCATTTGAAAGTCAGGGATCAAGATCTTTCTGTGTTTTCCTGGAAAGCTGGGTTACAGACTATAATGCTCGCTTACTCTGCAGAGATTGAATATATTATCATCTCATAGTTGCTGTGTTGTGTTAAGTCTTTTAAATCTACATGAGGTTTCAAGCTATTTGGCATTCGAGCTTTCGGTTTGTAGGAAAAAGAATTCCATAATTTTGTCCGACAATAAACATCTTTATCTCAGGGTGGCTGCTTTCTCTGTGATCTTCATCTTCCTTTTAAATCATCAAATTCAGTCATTTATAAAGAACATGAAATAAGTTTGACTTGTAGTGTCAGCTCTGCCTGCCTGAAAGAGTCACTCGGCTTGTCTGTTATTTAATTTTCCTGATTGTGATGTAGAATCACTTTAGCTGTGGACCTTAGGTTCATTCCGCATCTAGCAGTTGTTCAACAGTGCCACCATGTGGTGTCAGATTTCTGCATTTTAGGATCCTCGTGCAACAGTGGCATGTAAGTTATATTCTCTACATCCCCAAGTAAAGCAGGCAGTTTTCCCCAACTGGTTTATATACAGCTTAATGTGATGAAAAAGCGAAAAAAAGAAAGAAAAAAAAAAACCCAGGAGAGACAGTGATTCACATTCCCTGTAGTAGTTGTTTGGTGAATGCACACTAGGTGGCGTAGTGAGAACATGAAAAGAGAGTGCTGAAAGGCAGTCATAATGAAAAGTAATTTGTTGCATAAGATATTTTCAGGAAGAGATGATGGCTGCATTTATAAAGGGGTCACAACTCTCTTGGGCCAAATTAGGGAGCCGCTCGAGAAAAACAAACCAAACATGCTTCGTTGTTGTGTCTTGAGCAACTGGATACGATCAGTTTTTCATCAGATCTCTTGAGCTCTCTCTTATTTAAAGCACCGTGATGAATAGTTAATTATCCTGTCAGTCATGGTCGGAGTACATCTGCACAGAAAGAAATTTGTGTGATGACTAAATTTGTTTACCGTCTCTCTTCATTCGGACTACCTTGCTTATTTTAAAGTATTGAATATGGAAATGGAAACTGGGAATTAAAATATTAAAGATGTATGACTGCTTATGTCCGGGTTATGAAATCGCCAGTCTCCACACTCTTTCATTTCATCTTTATTTTCGCCCCTATTTTGTTACTGTTCATCTCTCTCTGCCCTTATTCCAGCGGTAGCTGTGGATGTTGTGTAACAGTGCTGCTGCTTTCTCCACAAGAAGGGAGCACCAGAGACATCAAAGTGGCTTGTTTTGTCATTGGGCTCAGAGAAGAGCTCCGAGCAGCAGTCAGGAATAGATTGCCTCGTCTGCTGCTCTTGTCCCTCTGCCTGTTTGCTTTCTGACTAACTCGGGGGATTTGAAGATTTGATTAAATCTATGTATTTTTTATTTAATTTTTTTTGCCAGACAAGTTTCATCACGTTGCAGTTTCACCAGCGTTTCTCTCATCTCCCTGCAAACTCCATCTTCTTTGAGGGCACGAAGCGTGAATGCGTTAGCATCAACCGGGCCATGTGCCACTGGTGTGTGTTTGTGCGTGAATTTGCATGAATGGCACAGTTCTGTGGAGTATCGTGCTCATAGTAGATAAAATATGAATGATGCTGCTCTCTTATCGCAGTGAGCACATCCTGTTGTTCGTGGCACGCAACAGCCATGCACCAGCGCCTAGAAGGCATTATCACCATGGAAACCATACTTTTTCACACCCTTCTCACTACATATTTCGTGTTTGTGTGTCGCTCATCGGCTTAAAGATGCCCTCAGGATCTGGCCTACAGCAGGATTGTCCTCGTCTCCTGATGCCTGTTTCCTCATCAGCCTCGTTTCATTCTCTGCATCTTTCCTTTGCTCCTTCTCTCCTAATATCTCTGCTGTGCTGAACTTTCTCTCTCCTGATGAGCAGCTCTCAGTTGTTTTGATCAGCAGCAGCAATCCAGACCTGACGCTGTCAGACTGTGTCAAAGCCACAGATATTCTGCCATTTGCTCACATTCAGCCACAATCCTCCCCTTCAGGAATAAATCTTTTGACACCGTCGGAAGAAATTTTACTAAAACTGAACAGTGAAATTACTTTCTGGTATGTCATTTCATTGATGGAATTGATGTTTGATTTATTTATGAAATCGCTTATATTTTGTCATCAATGTGATGAGAAAAAAAGTAGTTTTCCATCATTTGGAAACAATTTAACCCCTCCCCCATTTCACCTCAATAGTAACTTAATATAATAAATGTAAATACTCTCTCCCATCTGTTAAACTTCAAAACCAGGACAGTGACCAATCAGCCTTTTTCCAGATAAACTCATTCAACTCATTTTAAATGTTAAGTAACCTGTAAGAGTTGGGGTTTTATCCAAATAGTTGTCAGCCATTATATCTTATTTAGTTAAAAAGAATAAAGAAAATCAAACAACTGAACTTAGCAGAGAAAATCAAAGGCTTATTTTTTGGTTTAAAAAGTCATTCTCACCACCAATCTATGAAACCGCTACTCATGAACTAATCAGTTCAATAAAAACGTCTTGCTGCACTTTAAAAGTTCCCTTTTTGTACTGTCCGCATGCCAGTCGCTATTGAAATAAAAAGATATGAAAACATATTAAATAAAATCCATTTAGAGGTTGAAGTGGCCTGGGCTGCTGATCCACACTCCGGGGAAATGTTAACAGCACCACCGTCTGTAGCGCTGCCTTCTTGTTAGGAAGTTGAGCCGCTCGCCCCTAAAATAATCACCAGCTCCATCAGGGGATATCAGGGAACAAAGCAATATGCACTCTGTTATAAAACCAGAATAATACCATTCTCCCTCCCTCACACACACACACAGTCCTTCTGATTGACACAGTGCATTTACTGGCATTTTACTCCAACATCATCCATTACAGCTGAGTCCCAAATGCTCTAACGTTAATGCTAACCACATTTCAACCTGATCTCGTTCATCAGATCCACGTCAGCCAATTTGGGACCCTGTATTTTGGGGTTGTATAAACGGACTCTCGGACCCCCCACCCCCACGCAGTCTCTACCTGTTTGTGGGTCTGCATACAGCCAGCCACACCAACACACTCCGACAGGAGGCCTTAATTTGAAAAGTTAAACGAAAACGATCCGTACCCCGCAGAGAGTCTGCGTGTTAGATTAAACTTGTGTTTTTGGTCTCCCCCCCTCTGGCTCATTTAGACCCTGTGGGGGGTGAAGAGGGACACACACACACACACACACACACACACACACACACACACACACACACACACACACACACACACACACACACACACACATTGTCTCTGTGTTGTTTATTTTGCATTTTGTAGATAATGCTATTACATGAGCTGTGACTTTCGTTCGGGGTGCTGATCGGTGGCTAATAGGAATCTAAATGGATCCTCGGATGTTAATTGGCACGAAAATGCAATAACGGTGCTTCTCTGTTTCTGCGTTAACTCCAGGCGATGCTCCACATGCATGCAGCCTCAGATATAATAGCTCTAATGGGTTTCGGTTGGAGATTTTGCCATCGTGGATAAATGATCTGTTGTGTTTTCATAAATTACTTATCGAGTGTACCTTCGACTATCTTGAGATGTTGTTTGGAATATTGATTGCTTTTCGATTGAAATGTAAGACTTGCCACGTGGGGTGTAATTAGAATTACTTGTGTTAATCCCACAGAGTTGAGATAAGGTATGGAATTAACTATCTGTCTAAATTAATAGAAAATAATAAACAGTTCATGATTCTCAGTCTCACTTGTGATGATAAACACATCACTGCTGGCGAGTTTTCAGATACAGTTGATGTATACCTTACCATTTGTCCATAATGTGTTAAATTCCAAAGAGCTTGAAGGAATTTTTTTGGCATTGTATATTTTCCATATCCTCAAATTTTAAAAACTTTGTGCTGCATCAGAATGTGTGGGTCTTTTTTTCTTGCGGGGCTTTCTCTCTTTACTTTTCATAAGAGGCTCAGAAAACAGACCCCCTACCTCCGTCTTCAGACATCAAGAGTCTGTGCCGCTGTGCATCAGCGAACGAGTGAGTCAGCAAGGTCTCTTTATAGTCTCTCATAGACTGACTGAATGCAGAAGCAGCACAGAGCTGCAGCTCGGGGACTCGGGCTGGGCGTGCACAGGCGAGACGGCAAGCAAATAAAAACAAGCATGTCCAGACCCCCCTGGTTCTGCGTCTCACCAGCCCCACGGGGCGAATGGACAGGAAGAGAAAGTCACGTTTTTGAGAAATGTGCGATTTGAACTCGTTAGTTTTTAGGTTTGAAATCAAACAGCTTGAAAAGTACGTGTTAGACTACATGCTTGATTATTTTCAGGATGACAGGTGGCTTCCAGGTTATGTTAACTGAAAGGGAGCTGGTAGAAACAGACCTTCCAACCCCCTGTTTCAGTTTGTTTTTGGAAATTAAAAATTAAATAGCTGAAAAAGAAAAGATGTCACAAAATAAATACTGATTAATAATAACTGAACTCTTCTGTGTGTGCCGCTGTTTCCAGGTGTCCTGCCTGCAGGATTTCTTCGGCGATGAGGATATTTTTGTGGCTTGCGGACCCGAGAAGTTTCGCTACCAGGACGACTTGATGCTGGATGAAAGTGGTGAGACGGCCGGCAGTCTTTCTGACATTTCTGCGCTGACATTTCACATTTGATTCCATGTCCTTTCAAGCTCCTCCACTGGTCCTCTTCTGTTGCTGTGCTGATTCACCTGTGTAATTATTGCCATTTAGTTAAAACAAATCCAAATATTTGTGGTTATTTCATTTTAGTTTCAATGTAGTGACCAACAGTGTCCCAGCAGCCACATGTTGTGTGTGTGCATGTGTGTGTGTGTGTCCTCTGTACATGTACTTTGTCGTCCGCTGTCTGGTTCAGCTCTGTTGTCCCTCGCTGTTCCCCTCTCCTGCTCTCCCATCATGCCCTGGTCCACTGCACTCCAGCCATTGTTTTGCTCCCTCCCCTCCCTCTTCCTGCCTCCCCCCTCCCCCCTCCCCCACGCCGCTGCAGCCCACAGGGGGATGTGGTCTGTCCTCACTTCACCCATCTGTGTAGCGCTGCCTGTCTCTCTCCGCCTCCTGTAGACTCCTGCCATTTAGTGCTCATCTGTATTCCAGCCCTCTCATCCCTCTCCCTCTCGCCTACACGAGCGAATGTGTGCTTGCTTTTGTTCAAAGGTTTATTTGATTCATTTGTTTCCCGTAGTATCCCTTCATCCATTAAATAGCATTCATCCCACCTGGGTCACTAACCTCCACCTCCTTCCCCCTTTTGTATCTCTGCCTCTTTTTTTTTTTTCCCCCTCCCTCTCTAACCCATTTCTTTTCTTCCATTTGTAAAGTGTAACGCTGATCTGCCTCCATTAGCCAGACTCTCTCTGGTAACCTACCTTTCTCTTCAAGAGAGATCACAGAACAGCCTCCTACGCTGAGCAAGGCTAACTGGATTTTCATTAATTGCTAATGATTGTCTCCATAGGCAGTTTGTCATTGTAATCAAGAGAAGAAGTGCGTCTTCTCTCTGCGATGAGAATTTCATTATCTGGTTCTGTCTGCAGCTGCTACACGTGCGCAAACCCGGCTGCTTCGCAGGAAAACTGTCCTCGGTTTTCCCTGCTGTTAGGCTTCCTTTTTGCTTCATGAGGGATATTTTTCTCACATAACCAGAGGTCCGTCCTACCTTCTCTGAATTATCTTTCTCTTTTTATGCACCATTCTTTACTCTCAGCCCAACCGGTGCAAAAAGAAAACCACCCCTCCTGAATGCGGCTCAGACAGATCTGGCTTTATGTTTTCTTCATCTGTTGAATGTTGTATTTGGCTTTATAATTATAAAACCAAACTGAATTAATCTGATATAGCTTCTCTAAATAGCCAATATTGTTTCTCAGTTAGGTAAGAGAATGTCTTTTAGTGTCACAGCATGAAATCTGTATTGAGGGTGGTGTGTTGGGGGTTGATCTTTTAAGTGTCAAATCAATAAACAAACATATTATAATGGATAAAGTATCGATTTGCACCACCCTATTTTCACACTCTCTCAGAACTCGTTCTCACTTCTCGCTGCAAGATCACATTCAAGCTCTTCAGCTTACTCTCACTTCAAGATGCTTGGCATTTTGGTCGTTCGGAGTCATCTTTGAGAACCTTTCAGAGTCAGCATGTGCATGTAGGCTGTCTGGCTTGCTTCTGTTCCTTCATGCAACTCCGGACTGACTCAGTGACATTGAGCTCAGGGCCCTGTCGGGGCCAGACCATCTGTTGCAGGACTCCTTGTACTTCTCGGTGCTGAAGATAGTCCTTCATGACTCCATGTATGTTGTCATGAAACGTAATTAACCCGAGTTTTGATGGTACGATTTGATGCCTGAACATTTCTGAATGGTCTGAACTTCTGTGCACACTCTTCCTTTAACATATAAAATTCATTATTGAAGTTATTTTGCTCCTAAATGCAGGAGTCCAGCTGTAAACCGTGATCAGCACCATGTCCTGAGGTTCAGGTCTGACCCCGTGACTGCTTGTTTATTGCTCCTTGATGGGAAATAATATAATAAATAATGCACGAGACGGACAGACAGGCAGAGTCAGAGCTACAGACGACTTCGCCTCCTCTTGGCATCACTATAATTATCGCCTCTGCCTCAGCGCTGGCACACTGTCATCATCTTAACACTCTGCATTGTACATTAATCACTGGGTCACAACGACTGCCACACAAGAAAATGGAGAAACTCGTCCTTTCATATGCACACACACACACACACACGTTCAGATAAACACAGGCAGCCATGGCAGGCTGTATAATTTCCTCTTCCCAGTGGTCTAGAATGGTAATGAGCTATAATGGGGTTGGGTTAATGAACAGGATAGGAGCAAAGTTTTCGGGGGAAAGGAGGCTGGAGCACTGCGTGTGTGTGTGTGTGTGTGTGTTATGTACCATCACATGGCTCATTTGTCCGGACGGTGTGCCAGTGTGGTGTCAGACCATCTCTGAGTCATACCTGCCGTTCCTGCAACGCCACAGTAATTGCGTTCAGCCCGATGAAGGTCAGGGCTCATTTAGGTGACCTGAGGGTTTACACACAGGTAAAACCAGTTACAGCTGAGCTGATGGTCTGCTGTTCTGTTGCATGACCAAAGGTCAGAATCAATCAAAAAAGTGATTACAAAAAATACTAGATTGGTTAAAATCCATAAAATATTAATTTCAATCCAATAGAACTTTGTCACAGTGTCACACAATAAAACTCCAGACAGAGTGAGGAAATTTGCTCTATTTCATGTGCAGCAGTTCAGCTGTGATGTTACCTGATCCCCAGATTGATCTGATTCGTTGAGCTGAGAGACAGTGAAAAGCCAAAAAATATGTGATTACCAAACAGAAGCTGAATGCATCTCTGTGTTGTGTGTGTGTGTGTGTGTGTGTGTGTGTGTGTGTGTGTGTGTGTGTGTGTGTGTGTGTGTGTGTGTGTGTGTGTGTGTGTGTGTGTGCGCGCAGAATGCCGTATGATGAAGTCAGTAACCTATGGAAAGATGTCTGGCTCCCTGACCCGATGCTCCCCCAGGGCCATCGTCCAATCGCGGCGCAGCAAGTCCCCAGCATCTGGTAAGACAATAATAAACATCTCCTCCTTTCTTCTTGTTCCCTCTTTATCTTGTTAATGAAGGGCCGTCTCTTATCAATGCCCTGTGAGGAGTGTGAGTGAGTGGACATAGCGGGGAGTTGTTTTCATCCTAACGCTGCTTCATGTAATTGCTTTTCTCGCTCATTATGAATAAACACTGCAATGAAGTCGGACTTGTGCGGGGAGTCTGGCAGCATCCACACTAATGCGAGCTGCGTCTCGATGCATTCAGAACAGAATTCAAATGAGACTGCTTTCACAGGGGAGTGGGGGGGGGGGGGGGGGGGTGAATGCAAACATGGAGGATGAGGGAGGTAAAAGGGAAGATGAGAAGTAAAGAAGAGAGATTGGACTGGTGAGTCAATCCTGCAGCTCCCCACCAGCCTTTCCCTCACCTGACTAATGAAATGTCATACAACGTGGAGAGCTCGCGCTGGCACCTGCTACATCGTCTGTGCCTGATAATCAGTCAGAAACTCATTTGTGGACAAAGAGAGATTGAATCCATGCACCTGAGCGCAGCTTTGTTTTAATAATACACCCCAAAGGCTTGTTTCCCCACTTCCCTCTGAGAGCGTTCTACACTCGTGGTGATTATTAGCTCGAGGGGACTGAAAAGTTTGATGCATCTGGAGGCTTCGCTGTGTTTTTGGGCTCAGATTTGGGTCATGTTGAGCCGTCAGCTGAGCTGTTGAAGCGAGCTTGAATATAAATTATGTCATTGAGATGGCTCCTGAAATATCTGCGAGTGTGTGTGTGTGCGTGTGTGTTTGTATTCCGTGTGTGTGTCTGCCAAACCGCCAGTCTGGCTTTAAGCTGGCGAGCGCCTGGTGATCGGATTAGAGCTCTGGAAAAAATGGCAGGTATTGTTGCTCTGATTGCACAGCTTGAGCTTCGGCTGCCTGTAAATGTGTCAAATGCTCGGTTGTGTAACAGTGCTCTTGTGTTTCCATCCTCATTGTAATTATTTATTTATTTATTTTTATCATTCAAGTGTACAGAGACATATTGAGTGGGGATGACTGGGTGGCTGATGCAACTCACAGAAACTCCTGAAAACCAATGAGTCTCACTTACTGTTAGTCTACATGCACAGATGTGGGTATTTTTAGACTGGCGCTGCATATTTTACCTCAAACCAGCTGGGAAGCATTGCAGGATGTAAATCAGCACCTGTTAATATGTTTTATGTTATGATTCGGAGGACAAACCTAGGAGGAGTTGAATTGGAAGACAGACGCAGCTTCGGGTGAGAGGAGAAAGTTCTGGAAGCTGATGGTTTGAAAACTTTGGGGGAAAAGGTTACGGGAGTGAGTCATACACTATCTGATCCTGCTGGCTGCAGCAAGTCTCGGATGAAGGGTTGTGTGTGTGTGTGTGTGTGTGTGTGTGTGTGTGTGTGTGTGTGTGTGTGCGCGTTCTCGTATTTCTATCCTTGTTGGGGCCAAATGTCCCCACAAGGATAGCAAAACGTGGAACGACGTGCCTTGTGGGGACCTTTTTCCGGTCCTAAGTAGGAGAAACAGTGTTTTCTTGACCATGTTGTTGTTACTGAAAAAAGTAAAAGTGCAAAAACATTTCTTTAGGGTTAGGCTTTGTTGTGGTGTGGGTTAGGGTTAGGGTAAGGGTCAGGGTTAGGGGCTAGACATGAATGGGAGTCAATGGAAGGTCCCCACAAGGATAGAAATACGAGACCGCGCGCGCGCGCGTGTGTGTGCGTGTGTGTGAGAAAGAGAGAGCAAGTGAGAGAAAACAAGGGGGGGGGGGGTGACTCGTCTTGGTTCCCATGGAAACATAGCACAGTTGAGCATTTAGATACAGACACAATAGCTTGTGACGGCCATATATGGCAGCGACTTCCTGTGAAATGGCCTGCGGTGAAAATCAGAGGCGACTGACGCTCCGTCCCTGAGTCAGACCGTCCGGGCGTCTTCTGCTCTGAGAAATGTTCCCCTTCTGGTGCCACTTCCGCTACTGACAATCATCAAACGCGCCCCTTGCGCTGCGTTGAGTCCCTGAACCGCCGTCAGCCTGGAGCAGAGATCTGCCCTCCAGCCTCCACTGACCCTGCTGGTTTCTGTGAAATCTCCATTTTATTCAATTTCAAAGTGAAGCTTTCAGTTTAGGTGCTGTGATTTTATATAATTTGAAATGCTTGTGTCAGATTGAAATTGTGTAGTTTAAGGTTCTGGGTCAGATTAACTCATTTGTTTTGTTAAAACTGTCTAAGCATGTTTTTTTTTTCACAGTCAAACTGATGCTGAAGGGAAAACTGTTATGATTGGTGATATAGAGTTTATTGAGACAATTTTATGAGAACGTGTGTCTCAGTTATTCTTAATTGAACATGATTTGCCTTTTGGGCCCTTTTTGATTAAAATAATAATAAAAAAAAATCAAGATTTTAGCTTTGGGTAGATGAAAAATAATTAAAGGTTGGACATTTCTTTGCTAATTACACGAAAATTAAAAAAAACAACGAAAAGATAACTGCTCCCATCGGCATCACATTTCTGGGAAAATGCATTGCCGCTGTTTGCAGCGTCACCTGGTGTATCTATAATCTGCTTTTTATCACAGTCAGGGAGAGTTTAACCTTGTATCGCTGGCTTTTTTCTTTTTTCTGTTTGGGTTTGAAACTTTCAGGGCTGGCATTGCAGGTAATCTAATCCAAAGAAATTCTGCAGTGTAGTGCAGTTTTCATCAATCATATTGATGGAAATGATTAAATTAAGATTTTAAGTTCAATAACGCTGCAGAACAAGGCAAATACCTGGTTTGCGGAAAAAAAAAAAAATCCAATATTACTGCTTCTTCTTGTCTTTGTTCACTTACACTCAGAGTCAAACCCTGTTTTATTGAGAGTCCTTTCAGTAAAATTAAAAGGAGAGACACAAGGACAAGCGGCGCTGTCTGATTCCAGATATTATAAGACAGCCTTGTAGGATTGTATTATTTCCAACCGTTGGAGCAGAAACTATTGATTCTCACATCTCTGTTGGTTTTTAACTTCGCTGCAGGTATTCAGGAGTTTGGACTGCAGCCTTGAAGTTTCCTAATAATTTTTTTTTTTTTTTTTTTTTCCATTCGAGCAGCTCAGACAAAAAAATAATTCTTCATCACATCTAATGAACTGGTCCAGAGAAGCTTCACAGAACAGATGTGAAGTGTGAATTATCTCTGCGAGAGAGGCCGGGAGAGCGAGAGCGTGGAGCGAAAACACGTGTGCCGTCAAACACCACCTGGTGTCCTTCTGTGTGTTGGCCTGCTCCGCGTTTTGTGTGTGTGTGTGTGTGTGTGTGTGTGTGTGTTTACAGCTGAGACCTCGACACTGAAGAGCAGAGGTCTGTGTGAGGGACAGATGAGGAGACAGGTGAGACAGATGAGGAGACAGAAGGTGTTATATCATAACAGTAAAAAACAAAATTCAGTAGTCAACTAATAATAAAGGATTCATCATTCTTTTGTTGTATTTTTGACCCTGATTATTAACACAAACGACATGATCTCAGAATGAAATCCTACAATGAAGTGCTGGTTTTCATACGGATTTACTGTTTGACTGAATTACACACGTTTAAACTGCTTCTCCGCCTTTATCCACCTGATCTCTAAACTAAATCAAAATAGTGCAGCTTCAAAATATTTCCTTTTTCCAACATAGAATAATCAAGACAAGATGATGCACATCTAAAAAAAAAATGGATGGATGGAAAGCATTTTTCACAAAAAGTCGTTTGCAGAAGTTCCTTTTTTTTTGTTGATGCACATTTATTGTATCACAAAAAAAAATGGAAAACCAAAACATGTGAACACTAGGACATTATATAAAAAACTGATTCAGAGAACAGCCCTGATTGAATGTGTTTCTTGTAAATAATATCTGGTCTTCCGTGACACATGCTGAAGACATTTACAGTTGCATGATAATTACAGGACTTTCTCTTCTTCCTAGCAGCACAAGATTGAATTATTTCCTCTTATTCCCAGTGATGAACTTTAAAGCATAAAGACTTATTAGATGAATCATGCAGCAGGTTTGCCTGATGAATCATAGCGCCGCAAAAATAAAACGACCTGATATTACCAAGGTGCATCAGTGTGTTAGAAAATGCGATGGGATGTGCATACTTTATTGAATTTTTATGCTTTCTGAGAGAAGTGACAGGTATTCCCTCTCATGCTGAGGAGGGTTTGATTTGGCATTAGTCGGAGTGTGGGCATGTTGTTGCTTCTCTGCCTGACATTGTCATCACTCCAGTTTTATTCTGGGAGGATGTCACAACCCTATCCGAGTGTGTATTTATATATACTGTATACACACACAACACACACATAAATCCAGAATAATGTGAGAAAACAATTTGTGCTCAGACACAGTTTCTCCCCCCGTCCCACCATCTGTCTCCCCGCTCTCCTCTGATGCCTCTTGTCAGCTAAAATTAACAGAAGTACAGATGGTGTCAGAAAGCATCGCTCTCATACTTCAGGGTCTTACCTTTCTCTCCGTGCGAGAACGACTCCGCATGAAGAGAGAGAATTAATAAGAAAAGGTGGAGCGTGTGTCGCCAGTGTGTCTCCGAGAAGTGCAGGTCGACGTGGCGTTTATTGAACTAAGACGTCCGTAGCCACATGCAGCCACTCTGAAACATCCCAGACTCGTGGAGGGAACCGATTCTGTCTCCAGAAACTTCAGGAAAGTCACAACAAAGACAAGAATAAACAACAGGAAGTGCAGAGCGAAAAGAAGCCCATGGCCAAAGCTTGCACTAATGGCATAAAGCACAGGATGCCAATTAATCCTAAAACTGGCAGGAAAAGTCTGCTGCTGCCTTGAGGTTTTTGAAACTTTTTGGAAATTCACAAGTATAGGCTACTTCCTAGGAAAAAGTACCAGAGAATGCATGAACCGCTATGTTATTGTGTTTATTGTGTTTTGATTAAAAAAAAAAAAAAAAAAAACACATGCTGTAGGTTTGTCCTTGTTTCACAATATGAGTGTTGAAGCAGCTGAGGACTGGAATATAGCTAGTTTACACAAGAACAAGAAAGTTATTTATCAGAAAATGTTCAAGGTTCCTTTTGTCTTGCAGTAGTGTGACAACTAATTTGGAATTTTGTTTTTTAAACGATTTGATTTTTGGCTGAAACTATAGTTCATCAATTAATTGACTAGAAATTGTTCAGCAGTCTGCACATGCATTCATGTTTCTAAGTATAATGTCCTGATCTCTGATTTCTGACATTATTAATATATTAATTATTAACCCTTTTCATCCAGAATATACTTTAGACCCTACATTTGTAAATAACTTCATTCATCTTCAAAGTGTCTGGGACAGAATACCCACTTCATTTTTGCAAAACACTACACAGTGGCAAGATCCATTTTAGCTCAGCTATTTATTCATAATATAATGTAGACATTCATAATAACTAACTTGACATTATTGATTTCAAAGAAATATATTGAAATAAGGCAGTTACCAAATGTAGTAAAGGATAAAGAGTTAAAAAACAATGTGTTACATGTTTTTCCAAGGCTGGTGTTTGGATTCCTCTTGTATTTTTAGTGTTTTATCTGATAATGATCATACAAATTGTCGTCTCTAACACAGCAGGGATGTGTGAAACTATCCCCAAGCTTCCAAATTCCAAATAAAAGCAGAGCACTAGTGTTGCATGCTTTTGTTTGATTTGTTAGGACGGCTAAGAACAGCCAGAGGCTGTGTGGGCCACACAGTGCTCCTAGACTTTCACTTCAATAAAAAATAATACACACAGTATACATAAACTGAGTCATAGATTTGACCTCAGCTGAATGTCAAGGAAAAATATCAGAATGCTCGTCTGGCCATTTGTCACCTAATTTTAGCAGCAGTCCTCCCGCGTATATATCACAGTTACTGTAAGACCTTGTTTTTCAGTCATTTTTCCCATTTTTGTGACATAATTCTGTCAATAAATCATCCAAACACATCACACAGCTGAAGGCAGGAGTGCACACTTCTGGTGCTTCACCATATTTATGGCTCACAAGGCTTTCTTAAGAAGGTTTATGCAATAATAACACTGACTGTGTTCATCGGAGTAGGTGTGAAGGATGCTGTGCTGCATTCTGGGCAAACTGGATTCTCAGTGGACCTCTTCAAGTCTTTAATCAGAAAAACCACAGAGGAAGAAACCATTACATTAAATTTCTCTGTTTTCAACGTGCAGACCTTCTTGCTTTGGTGGCTTTTTTTAGACCGCAGGTCCAGATATTTAACCAGTGGTTGATTAAATGACGATTGAAATTTTAAAGTATTTCCAAGCTGTTGTCAAAATACTACAACTTGACATCTGCTTCTTCCATCTTCCCTGGTTATCTTCTGGAATATGCAGAGTCAGAGGGAGGTCTCCTTGAATTCTCAAACTCAGTTATTGTTGTTGTGGCCTTGTTTCAAGTAACCTTTTATCCAGAATCTTCTTCCTGCCGCCTGTCCTCTCTGTCCTCTGTGTCTGGCAAACAGTTAGGATCTCAATGTATTTGGCGCAGTTGTAATAAGGACTCAGCCAAAACATATATTTCAGATCTCCCTCTCTCTCTCTCTTCTCTCTCTCCTCTCTCTCTCTGTCTCTCACTCTCTCTCTCTGGCGCGCGCGCGTCACCGTGTGCGCAAGCAGCGCGTCTCTCCGCCTCTGTGTAGTACAGCTCCGCTCCGTCTCTCCCATTCACCACAGTTTACTACCGGACGGACGGAGAGCGTAACACGAAGGTGCTGTTCTTCCTCTTCTCGTTGCCCCGGCTTTGGATTATCACTGTGTTTTTTTTTCAGCATGCTGGAAGTGGAAGGTAGGAAGCTCAATCGGCTTTTCGTGCCATGTTTTTTTTTTTTTTTTTTTTTTTTTTTAATTTTAAACTTGAATTTTCCACCACTCGGATCATTTTACGCG
Organism: Salarias fasciatus; assembly: GCF_902148845.1. Classification (NCBI taxonomy): domain Eukaryota; kingdom Metazoa; phylum Chordata; class Actinopteri; order Blenniiformes; family Blenniidae; genus Salarias; species Salarias fasciatus. The sequence continues at coordinate 16,498,354 of NC_043754.1, forward strand.
CATTTGTTTCCGAAACACCGGGGCATCAGTGGCGGAACCTTCAGTATCGTTATTTCTGTTCGATCATTTTGTGATGATTTCTGTCGCAAGAAGACAGCGAGATGTGTTATTTATGTTTTATTGTTGTGTAACCGGTAGGAGTGTCTCCTCCGCGCGCGTAAACGCCGCTACATGGTTTTCATCAATGAACATGAGATGGCTTCAACAACCGCGCGTTCTTATCAATTTTTCACAGCGCCCTTGGTAAACAGAAAATACCGGTATGCATCGTCAGCCAGCGCTATTTTCATCCAGTGTGTGTGTGTGTGAGAGAGAGAGAGAGAGAGAGAGAGATTTTTTTTTATCATCTTCTTTGTCTTGAATTATTCAGAAAGTTGTTTGATCTCGAGGAGGATTGTATTGTACACTGAGGTTTCACTTATCTGCTGCTCCAAGAGGGATGGATTCCAAAAATACAGCTCGGTGGACGACAGGAATGAAATATTGTTTACATGCGGTTATCCTTCAGATGGTGTGGTGAATGCAAAAAAAAAAAAAAAAAAGGCCGAGAGATGCCAGCCACAGAAACAGGCTGATCAAGGCTGGGTGTGTTTTATCTCGACATAAAGCATCTCTATGACAGTTTCATTTTGCATTGTAACATTTACCCCCAGTGTGGCTCACTGCTGCTGCTTTAGTCTCCGTTTTCTGTCTTTCCTAAGGCGTCTTGTGTATATTGCCATGAAACAATAACTCATGTTTGTTTCATGATGACACACAGTCCCAGATCTAGAACTGGCATGTTGATGCCAGCGAGATGAATAAATAAATGAATAAATCTCGTTCATGCCTGACCAAACACACACACGAGCCAGGTGCATTTTTTTTTAACTAATTTTATGCTCTTGTTTAATGAGAGGTTGAAAATGAGGACAGCCTGATGTCGGATGTTGACTTCGGGCCATTAAAGTCTGGAACGCGCTCTGATGTCTCGCTGCACGTATGTGTATGTGCTCGGGAATAATTGGGTGGTTCCTCAGAGACTTAGAGCGATTGTAATTTGGCTGTAGTAAAAATGAAGTGTTTAAAAAAATAGAGAGACTAGTGTGGATTTCAGTGGCTGTTTTCCTTTCTCCCACACTCCTCCGTCTTCCTCTCCTCCTCCACCCCCGCCTCATTGATATGAATGGATGGATGTTGAGGGCGGAAGTGTGGGCAGCAGCGAGAAACCGATATAACTGTTCTAGATAACGTGTCCACCGTTAAAGGAAGCATTGTGTTTCAGTGTTTCTTTACGCCCTTTTCTCATCCTCTGCTCTGTTTTCTCCCTGCTTTTCTCTCCGTCCAGTGAATGGGACGCCGGCCAGTCAGCTGTCCACTCCTTACTCGGGAAAATCTCCCAGCCCCTCCCCAACCAGCCCGGGCAGCCTCAGCCGACGCCGGGTATGACAAAAACACACACACACACGCACATGCACACACACACAAGCACAACCAATCACCCGGTAGCGTTTAGTGACATTGAATCAGTCAATCTGTAACACAAACCTTCTATGTTCTCAGGAAAAGGACAAAGCCCTGACTGAGCATAGACCGACCACATCTTAGAGTCACTAGCATATGAAGAAACCACAGCGTCTTTATTGTCTCAGGAGGGGCGAGGCGTTGACTTTTGACCTCTCTGGGTGTCCAAGAATGGCAGGCTCATGTTTAACACACAACTTTATAGTTTCCAAAGGCAACCTCTCCTCTCAGGCTGATACTCCGGTCTTTTATCTGCTCGCCCAACGCTCTCTGTTCCTCATCAGAAGTCCCTCTCTGCCTCTGGCAGCTCAACAATAAATAAAGCTATCATCAGCATACAGAGAGCAGCAGATCTGTCATTAAATTAGTGCAATATCTAATCTGCAGAGAAAGCTGACTGATTCTCTGTGTGAGCAGCCTGCTCCTTTCTTTATTGTCGTTTGCGTTTTACAATTGTTTGCATACTTCATTAAGCAGTGTGTTGCATTGCAGTTTAACGTCTTTGTGAAAAGACGAGTTGAGTACCACCCACTGATCTAGAGTCACCGTTTCTTTTTTAATCAAGTTATGTCATTTTGTACATGTTCAACTGTGTAAATGATGTAGGATCTAATTTTATACTAGTGCATTTCATGAATTCTTTCCCTCAGCAGCCTGGGTTTTAAACACACACACACACACACACACACACACCAAGGATCAAGATATGTTTTCTGTAGCTATCGGGAAGAAAAGAACATCTAAAATGCAATGCGACAAAAGACTACTGTGCAGAGCAGGAGCATGCAACTCAAAAGGAAAACATTCTGTTTCACATTTGATATCCTGAGTTCATATATAGGTTTACGTGCGCGCGTGTGCGCATGCGTGCCCATTTTGAGATCAAAGTGTCTGTTAATCCAGGCCTCGACGGCGATGATGGCGAGCTTTAAATATCAAACTCAGTTCTAATCAGACACTGTTATCCCACAGCAGCTCTTTAATTTGCAGCAGCCGTTAAGCCTGCTGCTGATTCAGTTCCTTCTCTCTCGTAAACAAACCCAAGCACCACCGCTTCACCTCAGCAGGACGTATGAAGCAGCCATGTGTTATGAGGGCTTTCTATTTGCATTTAACCTGTCCTTTTTTTTTTTTTTTTTTTTTTCTTTTTCTCACACATACTGATTGAAACTTGCTGGCTGACAGCAAGCGCACAAGAATGATTTATTCCGTAATTATATAGCCAGTTAATGTTACAGTCTTTCTTTATATTCAAGTGTGCATGGCTGCATCTGTAAGTAGCTGTATACAATAAAATCAGCGCAGCAGAAACCAATTATCTCTGGAGCTTAGTTTATCCATCCTCGTACTACATTTGATGATTTAATGGGCGGTGGAGAGTTTGCCCCTTAGGCTTCGGAATCCATCAGCGATGCGATGTGGTTGTAGTGAAATGATATGGAGGTCAGCTGGGGCAGCAGGAACAGTCCAGATTTAGGTTACAGCTACTGAGAACCGGGTGAAGTAGAGAGTCCTCGTCTATATCGGATCTGGGTCGCCATAGATTATAGTGAGTAATGCCTTGTCATTTGCATACATTTATAAACTCTCCTTTCCCCTGTCTCTGGATAGAAAACACACGGGTCAGTTATTCTTGAAAGTTACACAGATATTCTCCATCAGTGTCTCCAAGTGAAAGAAAAAGGCTAACCACTAAAATCAACAGCTGGGTGTCTTTTCTTTAATCAGACATTACCTTTTAGACGTTTCCCTTTGTTTCGCCATCCTGATCTCGCCAATGCAGCGTTCGAATTACTGTTTGGAGTAAAGTTGAGCATGTGTTTCTCAAAGGGAGATTATTTCTAGCTTTGTACTCGCTGACACTACACTAAGCCTGCAATGGCTTGACTGGAGAGACGGGAGGAAGCCTCACATCCCATTATCTCTGCTCTCCACTCCGAAGCGTCACATTCTTCAGCCATATTACCATGTAATTCTCTCCACCGCCTGTGACTTATTTCTATCCACCCTGTTAGCGATTCCCTCCCTGACAGTTCCTAATTCCTCTTTCACTCCTTCTCTCAGCAGTTCTCATTTCACCCCACCCTCTCCACTCTGCCCCCCCCCCCCCAGTTCCCCCTTGTGAAAGAGTATTAACTTCACAAGAGAGAAATTATATTCCATCATTTCCCTTGCAGATGAAGTCTAAGCTTCTCTGAAAGTTGGAACCAAATTCAAGACTGTATTTGCACATATATATATTTTTACCCCTATTACCTCTGTGTACACACACCTGGGTAATAAATGCACGACACACTCACAAAAAAAAAAAAAAAAAAGAAAGAATCCAGTGAGGAAAGTGAGCACCTTCCTGTCATTTAAAGTCTTTTACCTCAATTCTGACTGCTAACTTTAATTATAGCATATGTTTGAAGTCGTGTCAATAAATAAAGCAGCAGATATACCTTTCTTTCTCCGTGGCCACTGCAGTCACGGTGACTACGCCGGGAAGTCATGTTGCTTTACAACGGTTCACCTCACTGGATCCTGCATTTAAACACTTAGAGGCACTTTGCTGCCTGAAGTAGCTTGTTCGCCCAGCTCAGACCATTACATCCTCTCTCCCCAAGCAGAATACATAGACGTGGCGTTGCGCCGCGGCACTTGCCTCCAGTCCTGCTCGTGCACACAAAGCTGTGAGCACGCAGGCGTGAGCAATTCTTCGAAGGAGCTGCACATAGAATCATTTACACGTCGATGCCTTGTCCAGAGAAAACGCTCCTTCGTACAGAAAACTGGCAGGACGATATCTTGACACGAGCTCATGTTGCGTGTTTTATACGTTTAGTGGACATTTGTGACCCATTTGTAGGAATTATCAGCCGTGTGAAAGACTGGTCCACATTCACAGTCCTTCCACCTCCTCCTCTTTGCAGTCGTGCTGGGGGAGTAAAGGCCATTACCTCAAAAAGCACATGCTGCCGAACTTCCCCACCCATTTTATATCAAACATAAATCTCTTTCCTGTCAATATCATCTCCACGCCACATACAGATGAATTGACTGAACTGGCGAGGTCACCTTCATCCCGGTCTGTTGGCCCCGTCAGATTGGAAAAACATAAGCAGAGATCAATCATTAAAAAAAAAAAAAGACAATACATAGGGAGCTGGATGACAGATTGAAGGCGAGACAGACAGAAGGTTTGTTGCTGTAGCAGCTGCGACAGTCAGGTAGCTGCTGGTTTGAGTGAATGAGAGAGAAGGAAGCGGTATGTTATCTGTAGTGTGTCACCTGCACCCTCCTCTCACCGTTTAGTCATCCATGTCCATGATCCATTGAGTTGCATGCTCCATCTCTCATTCTTACCGTCCATATTTTGTGTTGGGTGATTCATTATTTAATTATTTGTGCATGTGTGTGAGTGAGTGTTTGGGAGAGAGAAGAAAGCGTTTGTTCACATTGTTTCATTCATCCACATGAGTGTATTGATGCAAAAACTCTGTATTTGTGTTTTCCGGGATGGAATATTTGTCATTTTATGTTGTGTTGATATCATTAGACAGATTGTCCTTATTTTGTTTTTATGATTGCTGGAAAGACTTGGTTGCATCACATGAGGAAATGGTGAGAAATGCAATTTTCAAGCTAATAGTCGATTATTTTGAAATCTGTTGACATTCTCATTTATAATGTCAATCTAAAAATCCCATAACACGTCTTTTGCAATTTTTTCACTATAATTTCCAAACAAAGAATATATATATTGTTGTTGGTTTTTTTTTTAACTTAGTGTTGCAAAACTCATTATTAACACGGACTAACATATACATTTCATCATGTGAGGCTTCCAGCTCTTTTTGGCTGGTTTGTTTTGTGTTTGCGTTGCTAAATGTATTCATTTTATCAACCCATTTGTTGAAGTTGTCATTAAATTAATTTTCATTTCCATTCCGTGTCCTTTGTTCTCCTCATTTTAACCCGACGCCTCAGATTAACAGCTGCTCCATATTGTTACATCATCATTGTAATATTTATGAAGATGATGATTTTCTTCCTCCTCTGCCATTCTCTTTTGTTAAACTTCTTTATGCAGGCAGCGGAGCGGCGCAGCTATAAAATCACAAACCCGGCCCCAGTGGTGCATTTATTCCCCTGTCCTGCTACTTATGATCTGAATTTGTGTTCCTTTGGGTGGGGCAGCTTAAATGTCCCTGCTTGTTTTGTTTTTAATTCTCCCTAAAGCATTTAATCACGCTCCTGTGATTCCCCAGGATTGCAGCCCATTAGGATTTTGATTAAAAACCTTCAACGTGTCCAACTGGCAGAGAAGAAAGACAGATTTCCCCAAACAGCGTTGATCTCTTCAGATGAGATAGAAGTAGATTATGTTTTCTGTGTGTCTAGACATCGAAATAAGTGTGAAAGAAATATTATCTTCCGCACCTTGTGTTCCCATATGAGACAAAGAGGGACGTCAGGACCAAACAAAACGCTATTTCCATCAAATGATATAAAATTCTTCCGCCAAAGCAAACACTAATAAATCCTGCTCTTGCTCGATATTGCATGACAGTAAAAGTGTCAAGAAGAGCTGCTGGAGGAAAAAAAGGTTTGGCTCCCGCCTGAGGGGAAAAGCTGCGAGAAGGTTTCAGGACGTGTGCTGTAATCAGATTCAGACGGAGCAATGGAGGACACGCCAGCGCCACACTGGAGTTGGTTATGTAAATGTGTGGAGCATTTTTTTAACGCTCGCTCCTGCGGTCGGCACGCCGCCTTTTCAACAACAGGACAGAATCATTATTTCTGCCTGTAAACATTCAGTTTGGAGGTGGCGTTCGCCATTTAAGGTCACCCATGGACATCCTGTTTATATCCTATTTATGCGCTGATCAGTATTCAGCCGCTGAGTGTTGCCCTCGCAGGTTTTGAAGAGCAGCGGTTCCAGCCGCGCTGTAAAAGGTTTGTCGGTGTGTTTGTCAGCGCTGTGAGTCATAGTGTAGAGACACACAGCTAGGAATAGTGTATGTTCTATTGTGCAACAGGGACGGAGCTGGATGGTCTAACAATAACAAAAACAGCTCCTGCCAAATCTCACGATCAATATCCACCAGACCAGACCCCATAGATCGTTTCTGTCTGTCTCTCTGTCCTCTCTTTCTTCCTTTGTTTCCCACCTTGTCTGTCACTCCATCTGTCTCATAGATTTTTCACACAGGAAGGAGAGACGCGGCTTTCATAGAAGGCTGAACCGAGCTCCCAGCCCGCAGACAGGAAGCAGCCATATATAGGCTTCTGTCTCCACACTGGAAGTCTCATAAGCCGCCGCTCTCCTCTCCTCTCCTCTCCGCGAGCTGTTTCCATAGCAACAGTATTTTGTTTCCCTCCGTGGCAGGAAGAGAGAGATACGGTTCGAAATGAGAAAGCGAGTAGAGGACAGCGGCTGGATGTGCGATAAGGCCACAAGAGTGGTAAATATGTGTCGGGAGGAGGAATTAAAAGAGCAGAATAAGGTTTTTTTTTTTTTTTTTTTCAGTTACAGCTCAGGAGGACCATCGGCTTTATGGGTATTAAGTGGGTTTTCTTGTTCCGGGAAGAGTGCCCAAGTAAAAACAACATTACATAAACCAAACTCAGCCTGACTCACAGCTACATTCACCTAGTGATTTTCGGGTCACGGAAGCAGAGATGAGTAAAATCAAGCTGACAGCTACGTTGGCAAGATATAGGGCACACCCGTCCTGGAAATAGACAAATTTTTTCTGAACAGATAACCTCCTGAGAGGAGCGAGCTTGCATCCAATAATGTAATAACGTACAGTGCAATGAAATGCAGCAACAAAATACAGCACAACAGATTCATAAATCATGCACAATGTTCTCCTAAAGCAGCCCCGCTCACCGATCAATCCTAAAAGCCCATCATACCCTGATTTGTTATTGCTTTTACTTTAATTTAAGCATATTGACTCTATTAATTATCATTTAGATAGTTTTTCTTGCCTTTATGCCTGCAGCAGCCTGTCTGGTATAATATTTTTCTTAATATTGTGAGAATTATTAGTATCTAAAAAACATTTTTATACTAAATAGATGGATGATGAGGAAGTGTCATCACATTTGAAGCCAGAGTCTTCTTTCTTTCCTCCTGAACCGTTCTTAACACTGGCTGGATTTTTCTCACAAGGACACTCATCCATCAGATCAGCAACACTTTTTTAGATTTTATGTCCTCCAAGAAGACGGGGCGGATTGATGTGTGAATTACGCAATGTGCTTTCAATTCATGGGAGAACATCAAGAATATGTCTGGCTACACCTGAGCTGAACTGAGATGAAGGAAGAATGTGGTTTCCGTTTGCTGACTTCGATCAGACACTCGCTTGGCCCCATCCTCGAGTTTGACATTCCAGAATAGTTTCATACCCGCAGTGTCTAATCTGCTTGTGTTTTTGTGGCGTCCTCTCCCACTGCTGGCCCGGTCGCATCCTCCAGCTACACCTGTGGGGTTTATTCAAGCTCTGGAAATGTCTCAAAACCTGGAGATTCATCGTGAGCCAGAAAATGAAAGAAATTAGCGGCGGGAGAAGAGAAAATGAACAGAAAAATATATTGAAAAATAATCAAATTGTTCAAAAGGGGTTAAAGCCAAAGAAGAGGTAACAGAAAGACGGATAGGTGCAGAGAAGAGAGGGAAATATGAGATTCTCATTTACAGTCCCGACTACATCTTTGTTCCCCATCCCTGTTGCTTCCATGACAACCAGACAGGAGGTTACAAGGTTGAGGGCGTAATGAGTTTTTGTCTTTAGCTCGATGCGGACGCCGCATCTCGAATGGTCTTCCTCACTTTAATGACCTCCTACATACCAACCGGATGAAAGGCGGTAATTCATCTGCATTTATTAGTGTCACCCAAACCTGTGTTTTATTAAAAACTAGTAGTGAGGAGTAAAAGAAGGAAGCCATTACATAGAAATTAGTCTGCGCTGTGAATTGAATAGAGATGAGCTCTTTCGGATACGATCACTGATGGGAAGTGGACACACGCACACACACACACACACACACACACACACACAGCACTTGCTGTCTCAAGGAACTGTATTCTGTTTGTTATGGCCAGACTCAGAAAAGGGAAAGCAGGTAAGCAATAACTAACGTAGCTTTTTTTCATTTAGCAAAGGATGAATTTCAAATGCAGGAAAAAAAAAAATAAAGTTAATTACAAAGACTGGCTTAAAAAAAAACAACAATAAAGAAATCCAATTCAGGAGATGCAGGTGATTAATTAGAAACTTCACAAACTCAAAGAACAAAAAACAGCAGACACCATAGAAGTGAGAAAAACATTAGGACAGCAGTAACAGTCCATGACAGCAGACCGCAATGATTTGGACACTTTGATTCACATGATGCTCGTTAAAGTATTTTGCAGTTGGTTTAACACAAAGTACATATTTTACTTTGTTCACATGTACACAAGTATGTTTGCTATACAGTGCAAAACATTCCAGCAGACAGATCTGCCCACAGAAAAGACAGCCTGGAGGATAATCAGGGGATGATTAGAGCTGTTGTCTATTTATGGAGATACATATTTGCAAATTTTGCATCAAAAGGAGCTCTGGTCATGTCTCTGTGAGCTACTTTACACACTATTTTGTGGAATATTGGAGATAATTAAAAGTGTCTTTTCCCACGTCCTCCACACAAACTGCTCAGTGTCTGCCTTCTCTTATGTTGCAGGGGTCGCAGGGTTCTTCCACCTCTCTGTCTTCCACTAAAGGTTCCAGTCCAGTGGAAGATGGGGACGAGCTCGTCACCGAAGGTGAGAAGGATTACGGTCTGAGACAGCTCCCATTTGCACTAAAGGCCCTGTACTTGCAAATATCATGCATGTACTGTATGAATCATGGTCGTGACCTTTGATGTGTCTTTCTCACTCTCCCCTGTTGATCGGTGCCTCTAATGGAAAAATCTTATTCTCGGCACCTCGTTTTCTCACTTTTTCTCCACCTCTCTGGAACCCTACAGGGATTCCATGGTCAATTTTGAAGCATAGCGTATTCCGAGCTGGAAACATCACAAAGCTTCTATTGAAATAGAAACAGCATTTATTTTAAATAAAATGTTTAAAACATCGAATCCTCATCATTACCAGGCCTGTAGCAGAGCAAAATTTTGCACCTGAAAAGTATTTATTTGCATGAGGAAAACTCAGCCTGTGCCAGCAATCATGCACGTTACTTCACATCAGTGCTCAAAAGGTCTCTTTGTCGTTTCCCATCAGCCTAGATTTTTCATTCCTCTGCTGCTCCTCTTTCTTCCCGACAGCCGAGGTCCTGGTCGATGAGGTTCCAGCTGTGCCGTCCTACATATCAGACCGCTACAAGGTGGGGCGGATGTTAGGAGATGGCAACTTCGCGGTGGTACGGGAATGTGTGGAGCACTCCACCGGACGGGAGTACGCCCTGAAGATCATCAACAAGGGCAAATGCAGAGGCAAGGTATGCGAACCCCAGGAGGAGGTTCAGCCTAGACCGGAAAAGTTCATGATTCGTTTTTAGATTGATTCATCATGTCTGTGTTGATTTCACCAGGAGCACATGATCCAGAACGAAGTGGCGATTCTCCGCAGGGTCAAACATCCAAATATCGTCTTACTCATTGAGGAGGTGGACACCTACAGCGAACTTTATCTTGTGATGGAGTTAGTCAAGGTATGTGTCCATGTTTGCTCGTGTTGATTTTCACCATCTGCTTCAGTTTGGAACAGGCCAGGATGCTATAACAAACAGAGGGAACGAGGAGTTGGTGATCGTTTTCTCAAATTTAGAAGCAACAGATAGAAGCAGGGAGGCTGAAGTGGCGACACACACACACACGAGCACAGCCACAATGAAACAGTGAAGCACATGATGAGTAGCAGCCAGTCGCGCAGTACCGGACGGGGGGGGGGGGTAGAATCGGTCTGTGGCCCGGAGCGCCTGTGTGTTCACATTCTTCATTCTCTCTTGCTCTCTGAGTCAGGAAATGTTTTTGCATAATTTAGGAGCCAGGAATGTGATCCATCTGTTCGTGCCGCGGTGTGGAGTACTACAGAATATAGATGAGAGACAATCTGTGAGGGAAATGTGTGTACATGTGAGCAGTTTCCAAAGGAGGAGGAACAGGAGGAGGCTGTGGATGAATGAGGTGGCCGCAGTCAGTGCCAGAATGACGGGCACCGGGAAAAGGGAGGAAAGTGTTCAGAAGGAGGAGGGAAATGATAAAAGCGTCGAGGAAGGGAGAGAGAGCGGGGCACAAAGTGCGGCATGATGATGTTTTAGTGCAGCACTTTGTGACTGTTTTGGGAGGACACTTTCCCCGTTTCAATATCACCAAGTGACGCCCATAAATTGGATGTTGTTTGATGCTGAAGTGAAGAATTTATGTGGCTTGTGCTGAATCCTGACTCGAGCCTCATCCATCATGTTTTGGGACGTGACCCGCGGGCCGTTCATCACGTCCCACCGACTGACCTCATGAATGCTAATGAGAGTCGCTGCAGCCAGGAGCCACGTCTTTGTCTAAAGTCTCACAGTTTGTAGCAGCGCAATGCGAATGCTTTTGAGAATAAATGTCCAACAATTACATCCACGTTTCCCGTTGGACTTCAGAGCTTGGAGATGAACCGGTCCGGATGTATCAGCTGGGCCGTGGCTTCTGACAGCTCTCATATTTAACCTGTCGCCGCGCAGGTCGAACCCTGACACCGTGTCTGAGTCTGTGCTGCAGGAGTCGGATTTAGTCCTATTTTCAGCCACTGTTCCACTTAGTCCTCTCAGGGAGAGAGAGAGACAGAGAAAGGATGGGGGAGAGGTGAGAGGAGGGTGAGACTCAGGCGGATTGAAAAATATGCAAAACTGAAAAAAGGCCTGAGAGAATATACACGAGGCTGAATTAAGTGAACATTTTTAAATGAAAGGGAAATATTAAAGACAAGAGGGCAGGTGATTTTTTTATTTTTTTTTTTAGCCAACGTAAGGAACGAGGACACAGTTTATCCCTCCAGCAGCTGAGCTGACAAAACAAAAAGCCTCAGCTGCCAAATGAACTTTTTCAGCCAGAAAGATCTTCAGCACAAAAGACGAGCGACTGTGAAGCGAACGTGTCGGGATCTGTTTGTGTGAACACGGCGGACCATCTCCCGCGACATTGTTCCCTCGCGCTGACAGCCCGCCCGTCTACCGTGACTTGTCCACAGGGGGGAGATCTGTTCGATGCCATCACGTCGGCCAACAGATACACGGAGAGAGACGCCAGCGGCATGCTCTACAATCTGGCAAACGCCATCAAATACCTCCACAGCCTCAACATTGTGCACAGAGACATCAAACCAGAAAACCTGCTGGTGAGTTCACACAGTGTTACCTCCTCTCTCTCTTTTCTTGTTCAATTTTAAAGAAAATCTAACCCTTCCAGTGGCTCCAGTCTAAGCAAATTGGTGATAGTAATGTCTTAAATTATTTTGAAATCATTTGTCTAAGTTTAGTTTGTTTCTTTCCCTGTGTGTTCAGGTGTATGAACATGCAGATGGAAGCAAGAGCTTGAAACTGGGAGACTTTGGCTTGGCGACGGTGGTGGACGGACCCCTCTACACTGTCTGTGGTACCCCAACATATGTAGCACCTGAAATCATCGCAGAGACAGGGTAAGAGCCGCACTCACACGGCGTTGCGCTGCCTCGGATTTTCCAGCGCTGCTTTCATCTAAGTCTTTTCCTCTCCGTTTGCCGTTCGGTGCAGGTATGGCCTTAAGGTGGACATCTGGGCAGCGGGAGTCATCACTTACATCCTGCTGTGCGGTTTCCCACCCTTCCGAGGGTAAGCCTTTCTCCAAAGTGAAATCCTTGTTTCTCTTGATCCATCTAGGAGTTGTGTTTGGGTCCCTCCGATGTTTTGTAGCTGTATTGCATGCTGGTTTTTGTGAACTGTGTTTCAGTGAAAACATGCTTTTGTTTTCAGGAGCAGTGACGATCAAGAAGTGCTGTTTGATCAGATCCTCATGGGACAGCTAGAGTTTCCTCTCCCCTACTGGGACAACGTCTCAGAGACAGCCAAGGTTGATATCTGATCCTTCTGCATTGATCGCCAGTTTGTGTGTATCGTGAGCAGTTATTGTTAGGAGTTACTTTAAAAACTCATGATTGTGTATTTGTGGCTGCAGGAGCTGATCCGATCCATGCTGGAGGTAGAGGTGGATCAGAGATACACGGCTCTCCAGGTGCTGGAACACCCCTGGGTCACTGTAAGTCTGCTGTCTTTGAACCTAATGTTGCACTCCCAGCATGCACAGGGCTCATTCACTTCCTCTTTCTCGTGACGCAGGATGAAGGTCTATGTGAGAACGACCACCAGCTGTCAGTAGCAGGAAAGATAAAGAAGCACTTCAACACCAGTTCGAAGGCCAACGACACCGACGCAGGAGTGTCAGTCATCTCTGTAAGTTATCCTTCAGTACGCCGCCGACAGGATGATCTAATGGTTTATTCTGAGGCCAGCAGCTGTGTTCGGGGGTCTCACAGACTCTCTCAGAGAAGTTTTGCGTGTTGTGCTGCTCCTGTTCTCGAATGAACTGCTGTTTAGATTGATTGTGCCGGTTTCTCTTTGTGTTCAGCTGGATGACAGCTTTTCTATGCAGCGATCTGGGTCGTTGGATTTCTACCAGCACCCGGCCATGTACTGGATAAGGTACGCCCGGTTACCATGGAGACGCGATCGGGTAGACGTACACAAACCGGCGAGAAATCAAAACAAACAAAAATAGGCGCTCTGAAATTGATGTTCTCGCCCCTGTGTGCGTGCCGCCCCGCTGACTGGCTGCCGCTGCGCTGCTTTGACGGCTCCATGCTGTCCCCGCTTGGCTTTTCGGCTCCTTCCCTTTTATCCCTCACTCATCGCAAACAACAGATTTTCCACCTGCTTTATTGTTGTTTATGGCGAAATGTTTGTCTTCAGTGTTGTTTCATCTGCGTGGAAGTAATTATGTGCAATTCGTTGCCACTAATTCTCCCAAATTTCATTTGGACGTTGTGCAAAATTCCCTTACAAATGCGATCAAATTGCGTTTGCCGTGCCCGCTGAGTAACTCACATTTTTTTTTTGTCTGCAGTTTTGTTGTGAATGCTGCCTGGAAAACGAACTAATCCTTTTGTCCCGCCTGTTGCATTAAATATCTGTGTTACTTTGTTTTATTTGTTTGCTGTGTGTGATGTAACGTTCCCCTCTTGGCTGCCTCCTCTCATACCGGCCCTTCCTATTCATCCTGTTGTGTAACATCACTCACTGCTTTATGAGGGATACTGGCTTTTATGCTTGCAACAGTGAGGGAAGCCAGCTTATATCAGTAATAAATCTCTGTTACGGCCACTGAAACCACTCTGCTAAATTTGAAAGGGTAAGAAAAAAAAAAAAATCTGACTTTGAAACTGAGTAAAGTAGCAACTTCTTCAAATGTCCAGAAATGCTCAGTAAGAATGGAAGAAACAGAGCAACTTTATTAAAATGTATTCCACATTGTTAATGCCAGTAAGTCCTTCAGACAGTGGTGCCAATTTAGCAATAATAAGAGATAATGCATTAACCCCCATCATCTATTCTGATCGTTAATATCAATAGATTTATAGATTCAGATAGGAATTCTGAAAACTGCTTTACAGAATTTTATCTGAGGTTTTCTAGTATTTTAAATCTAATATTTTCCTTATCTTGAAATGTTTTAGACAGTTTAAAGAAGCAGTGGTCCTGCCAGCTGAGCTGGATCCCCTCCAGACTGAATGAGACACAACAGCTTGTTTTGCTTGGTGTCTGTTGATTCCGCATGCGATTGTTCACTTCCTGAACGAGCTCTTTCGCCCCTCCATAGTTTGTCATCTTGGTTTTAGTGTCCGTAGATGTGACCTTCGGCCTTCTCTTGTGCTTCCAGGCCACCTCTCTTGATAAGGCGGGGCAGGTTCTCAGACGAGGACGCCACCCGGATGTGAGGCCTTTGCAAACGATGCCGACTGTGAATTCAGCAACAACAACAACAACAACAACAACAACAACAAACAGACTTGGGGCGGAGCCTCCCAGTTGCCTCCCCGGCCTGCCCACTGCCCCTTCCTCTCTTCCCCCCGACTCTTTCTCTGACCCCAGCCCCCCATCTGACTCTGACGATGTCTCCATCAGCTCCGCCAGCACCGTCTGCTCCCCCAACTCGCCCTTCTAGAGAGGAGACGGAGGCGTGCAGAGAGGGTGCATCTTCATCCTCCAACCCCTCCCTCTGTCTGGAGGAGGAGGAGGAGGAGGAGGAAGAGGAGGAGGAGGAGACAACCGTGAAAAACCGAGGGAGGAAAACAAAGAAACAAAAAAAAAAAAAGAGACATTTTCTTTCCTGAATCCATCTTTTTAAATTATGAGAAGAGATCAATCAAGGGGTTAAAAAAAAAAGAAAAAAGAAAAAGAACAAACAAAGAGAGAGAGGTTGGGAGAAGGACTGATGAGGCAACATGAAACAGGGATCATGAAGCAGAGAGAAAAGGAGGAGTGAGGGGAAAGACTTTATTTGCTTTGACGTTCTCTCATCGGAGCACATGTTCCGGAGCTCAAGGAGCGAGAAGAGGCGGCCGTTCTGTTCGCCTTTCAGTGATGATCCGGGCTCAGCGGGGAAACTTCCTAATGGTGGGACGGCTCCACAAGGCAATATGAGAATATGGACCAACGTTCATGTTTTATTGAACCTTATTTACTCATTCTTTATTCACTACATTTTTTTAAAAAAAGAAGATATGTATTTCTCTTTTTCAAGAAGGATAGGTTTTTGTTGACTTTGTCCTAGAAGCTTGAAGAAAGGAAAATGTGTGTTTAAGTAGACTTCAGGGACGGTTAGGTAGGCCATGGTAGAATTAATGACAGTGTAATGTTGGAAAGTGACAGCTAAAGGGTGTAGTCAAAGAAATTTTTTCTTGCAAATTGTGTTTTAAAAGCAGTGTTCACTGAAAAGGATCAAGAACTTGTGTGCTATATTTCTGTGCTCCACACAGTATCGGCATTGCCTTTGCGTGACGTTGGATCGCGGTATTCCAGTTTACATTTTACACAGACTGCTATTACGACAACAATGGTGCGTTTCGATTGCTCCTTGTAATTGTGTCAACTGTTTGGTTCACGATGACATCTCGATACACAAACTTCAGCAGCAATTCGGGTGCTTGTGTAGCAAAATTAGCATCTGAACCTCAAATTCATAATCATCCCACAATGACTTCACATGATAATCCTGGATAATATGACTCTCATGTAACACATAGGAAGCCTTGTTTACATTCTTATCAACAGAAATAACATATTTCATCGACGTATTCCAGCAGAAAAGGAAAGTTTTTACAGTTGCAGCCAAAGTGTCTAACAGATACGGACGTGGAGATGCGGTGTTTTTTCAGTGATCAGCTTATATACGGTTTAACAGTTTTCTGAGGGCTGCCTATTTGCACAAAAGGTACTGCAGCGTGTGTGCAGTCGAACAGGATGGAGAACCTCTACTGATGCCAGAGAACCAGCAGCACTCGTGCAAAGCGGTACAGATAAATAAAGATGGAGGAGGACTTATTTCAGCTCTGTACAACCTCATTCATGGCTTCATTCCTTCAGATGAAAGCATGACACACATACAGTAGCCTATTCTTATAACAAAAAAAAGGAGAAAAAAACAGTTGATAGTGATGAAGTATTGTTTATATGTTATGTAAATAACAATTTTATTTATTTTGATAGTTCACAATACAGTATATTTCTTTACTAGTGATACACTGAGGAGAATTGTTTAAAAAAAGGAGAAAAAGTAAACATCAGTCAAGTGGATCAGTAAAAAATAAAAATACAGAGCGGTAATGAAATACAACAGCTTATTTGACCTGATGTTTCAAGGATTAAGTATTAAAAAAAAAAAGAACTAGAGGCGGTCATTATCTTTGCTTATTGTTAAATGCAGAGCGATGTCACTTTTTCTGCAAAAGTGTGTGTATAAATGTGACTTCCAGTAGCTGCTGTGAGACAAGAGTGAAAGAAAAGCAGTGCAGTGTCCAGGTTATTCTTTTTTTGTTTTGTTTTATTTTTTGCAGATGATCTCCCCTGCAGTCATCATTACTTGTCTCAGTTTTTGTATTTCTTGTCAACGCCGCATCCAGTAGTGTGCCGTCATATTGACCGGATCAGTATGAACTTGGTGTGCTGTTGAAATCCAGCTGTCTCCAGCACACGCGCACATGTGGTTTACCAAAGTGCTCTCACAGCTGCACCGCCGTATTACAGTCCGTCGCAATACCGATTCCTGTACCTCTGTTCAACAATTGTCTCTCAATAACAATAGTAATAATTAAAATATGTTCCAAAAAACTGTTGTTGTCTTTTCTTGTCTTTTAACTGTTTAAATATCTTAAGGTGATCAACCTACATATTCGGTCTTTTATGGTCATTTTGCAATTTTCCCCATTGAATATATTCACATAACTATCAAGACTTTATTTTACTATTGTTCACTGCTGACTGACACTTGACTAAAGGGGTGCTCAGTAAGTTGTTATAAATTCCAGGTCGTGGGATGGAATTTGTTGGGTTTTTTTTTTTTTCCCCACTCGGCAGGAGAAGTGCAATGCATGCGTGGGATGATAGAATGAAAATATGAAAATAGAGAGAAATGACTTTATTATCTGTATAGCTTTAACCTTTTATCGGGCACCCCACCATATTTGGTAACTTCCACCAGAATCCCTGTTTCTTTAAAGCTACCAATAAGAAATGAAAGACAGGAACATAATTTATCCGGGGAATGGTGGAAGGATTTTGATAATGAATGGATCATCAAGCCATAAACAAATAGCAATATCTCTATTTTATTTATTTTTTTTTTCATCTATTTCTTTTGAAAATATGAAAAATCATGATATCATGCTTCCACATACACTCAATATATTTAGTATGTCAGATTAAGAGTGGTTTTCTGTATTTTCATGACTCAGTGATGTAAATGATGTATCAAAAGGGATGACAAGATTTTGAACATTGTTTTTGTCTAAATAGTTTAATTGTACGATTGTTGTCTGTTTTACACTCTTCTTTTTCAAACATACTTTACAACATATAATGGTGACTGTTTAAACTCACATTAAAAATTCACAGCTAAAAAAAGAAGAAGACAATATACTTATGTTTCTGTTGGAAAACTAAACGGTTTAATGACAGATGGGAAACTCGTCCCTGAGTGTTGGACCTTGATGGATCCATGTCACCTGGTTCTCTGAAAGCTTACTCTGGCTCATTTTGCCAGCTGCACTCCTGGATTTTTTCTATTTTTACCTGCTGGGATGGGAATATGCTAAGTACAGTTGCTCTAAAGTATAGCCCTTTCTCTGTTAAAGTGCCTGTCTCTCTAAACTTTCTGCTGTTTAAAATTCTGTGAATGTCAAATATTCTTGAAAAGGGGTTCAGTTATTTTAGTCTTCTGACAGAAGCTGCTGCTAGCAGTGTGTATCCTCCCACGACCGCAAAGATGGCCAGCTCTTTTCCTTTTGTAAAGAAGAACAAAATGCAACAATACATATCTAACAAACTCACTATATTAAATGCATAAACTGAGAATTAGTATGTTCTAATATGAGTCTTACAAAATTCTTAAAAAAGGTCGAGGCACAGCTACCCTGTCACTCCATGTTTTCTTGTGAGTATTTCAGGGACTATATTTGTCATGCTCAAGGAAAATATTGAAAAAAAAATACTTACAAATACTCACATCAATATAAGTTTGACAATTTATGAATGTTTTCTTTGTGTGTGTGTGTGTTTTAACCTCAAGTTTGGGATTTCATTCTCACGGGAAAAAGTGGTATAGAACACAGATGGATGAAATATGAAGACTAATAAGTTTGTTTTTAGCCAAAGGGCTGGAAATCTCTGAGTCGTACAGTTCTTCCTTTTCGCCACCAGGAGTCGCTCTGGTGCGCGAATGAGCGAAGCAGGAACGTGTTTTGGAGCGGCGAAGAAGAACCTGCTCGTCAATGGAGGCTGATGCAAGTAAGTGTAAGACTCTGACAAGAAACTGCCTGTTTCGCTTCTAAAATTATGATTTACTGACGAGGAGTCGCCTCCATAAAGTAGATGGACGCTGTACACATTAAACCGCAGCGGTAAATCGCACTTACGGAAGGTGCCGGCGCAGTCATGAGCGAGGAGGACGCTCCGGCCTCGGCCAGTAAGGACAAAGACTCCACTCTGCTGCTCACCAAGGACGGGCAGCGCTACTACGTGAGTAAAAGCGGCGTGGTGGACAGCAGGAACGTGACCACGCCGCACGAGCCGGACAACAACGCGTCCTCCTACGACATGGACGACGCGGACGAGGAGAGCGACGTGGTGGACGCCTCCGACCCGAGGGACGGCGCCGCCAGCCCGGAGGAGCCCAACGACGAGGAGGCGTCGGAGGGCGACAACGCCCCCAAGCAGTGCATCTACGAGGGCTGCACGCAGACCACCACGCAGGTGGCCAAGCAGAGGAAGCCCTGGATGTGCAAGAAGCACCGCAACAAGATGTACAAGGACAAGTACAAGAAGAAGAAGAGCGACCAGGCCATGTCCAGCGGAAAAGTAGACGTAAGAGAAAGCTGGGCAACTGAAAGACATGCTGAAATATCTGAGAATCAGTAGTGCTGATAAATATGTGTGTTATTTTGTGGTATTTTTTCTCTATAACATATCCATTCATCCACCTGATTGAAGTTTTTACCTTAGAAATAAAACAACAATGTTAAAAAAATGTTTTTCAATATAAATATTGCACACAAGAAAGTATTTTAAAGTTATGCTGTGAATTGTCCAGTAATATTTTGTGTTGTAAATGACACATTGTTATGTTGGACAGTCCTACACTAAAGTCAGTATTTGTAAGGGCTAAGTCCATTTTAAAACAACTTCATGATTTAGATTGGGGAAATGTGTGATTTTTGTGAGGTTTTACAAGAGATTTGATTTTATAGTTGGTGTAATCTGATTTTGAAAACCTTGTTAAAATTTCTATTCACAAACATTACAGTGAATACTTTATCAGAGGTTAATGTCAATCCAACATGGTCACATGACCTGCTTCAAACATCACCTCCTCTTTTCCCCTTGCTGCCTGATCCACTATGTAAATCACAATCATTAATTTAATGGCTTGGTTGTAATCTCTTTTCTCATTGCTTAAACCAGGAAAACTCAGAGGAGCGACCTGTGTCGGTGAACAAACAGCGCCTGGGGGCCATGGGCGACCGTCCAGCCAGACCGTCCTTGATAGAGCAGGTCCTCAACCAAAAAAGACTGGTAAGTCTGAAGATAGGATAAACCTAGCTGTGTTCTAGATATTTGCTTCAAATTTGCACTTAATTTTCTTTCAGTGTATTCTCAGGATATCATTTTCCAAGAGCAGAGTATACAGCATTGTGTAAAAGTTTTCAAGAATGGTTACATTTCAACCAGTAATACAAATTGATCATTGAATTGGATGTAGACAAAGCAATGTTTGGTGTGACCACTCTTTGCTTTCAAAGCGTCAGGATCTAAGCAGTTGCTTATCTAATGAAAAAGTAAAAAAAATCTTTTTTTTCGAAGGCTTTTTTTTTTGCCATACACTTTGTAAATCACTGCACAGCAGCATATCTAATTATTTTTAACTCCCCCAATTATGCGTGGCACACGATCAGTAGAAAGTTGTAAACTGTCAAACTAGACAGGGTTAGGATGAAGAAATTTTAACCAAGCATATAATTATCTTAGAATTTCTCATGACAGATCTGTTTTTTTTTTTTGTGATTTGCTCTGACGTGAACGTCTGCGTCCTCCAGTCGTTGCTCCGGAGTCCGGAGGTGATCAGCTTCCTGCAGCAGCAGCAGCAGCTCCTGGCCGCGCAGAGCCGCAGCCAATCACAGCAGCAGTTTCAGGGCTGCTGACGCTTTTCGCACGGTTGTGTGTGTTGAGAAACAGGAAAGAAGCATCTGATGCATGGAGCGCACGCTGTACCCGTTTTTAAAGATGTGGGAATGAACTAAAGCTGGGATTTTTCAAAGTAGCATGTCAAGTCATGCCTGGTGCTGTTTGGAGATAGATTTTTTTAAAGTGTTTGTTTTTTTTTCACATAATGAAATTTTACATCATAATTGCACTAAATTGTAGTTTTTAATATCAATTTTTTGGATTTTCGATTGTTCTAAGATTGTGTGTCATGATGTATTTTATGTGTTTCATCCCCAAAATAACCTCCATTGGATTTTTATTGCTTCAGAAAGATACTTCATTTACCTCTAGTCAGTTTTGTGTTTTATTGTTATTTAAGCCTGTTTTCTCTTCATTATGAATTGAATACCCCCCACTGGGTTTTTTTACTTTTTTCTGGAAGTGTGGTTACATGTGACAATCATTTGTGTACTTTGTCTTTGCAGTCGAACTGAGCTTTTAAAGTTTGTCTTTAACACATTATTTTATACAGTGGATATAAAGAGTCTGCACACCGCTGTTGAAATGCCAGGTTTTCGTGATGTAAATCATTAAAGGGGGGAAAAGTTTGTGAAATTATTTGTCTCGCTGTTACTTTTTTTACATCATGAGAACCTCGCATTTCAGCAAGTACAGAAGACTTTTTATATCTACTGTATGTCTGTTTATTCAAAGCAGCTGGTTAAATAGTTCAGAGGAGAGAAGTCATTGAACGGTGTCCCTGTGTTTGAGGTGTACTGCTGTGACCGAGATTTAAAATAAAGGTACTCGCATTTCTCAAACTTTTTATGGTGCATTTTTTTAGGACAGTACACGGCTAACATTTTTAGACATTCAAATCCTGAAGGATCAGATTGATAAAGAAAAACTTTAATGCAACCGGTAAAAATCAACCAATACAAGAATTCAAACATTGGTCAACACATGGAAATACAATACATACTACGATGATAACATTTAAACACAATTCTTTGAGTACCTACAAATATATCCCATTTTTTTCTTGTATTGTGCATTTAATGTGTCCAATGGAAATGGAGTAGGATAAATGCTTTGTTACACTTGACTGTTGAACTACATGAGCTTGTAAATGAAGATAAATGAAATGCAATCCTACTTCTGTCTTCTCCAGGCGCATCTAAAAAAAAATTAACATATAAAAGTTTTGATTTTCCCATCATTTAATCAAAATGAAACCTAAATCACTTCATCTTCTGCACCGCTTCATCCAGTTTGGAGTTGCTGGGGCAGATCATCAGTCCATCGCAGGCCAAACACAGAGAGAGGCACAATCACAAGCGCTCACACACACACAGGACATTTTACAACAGCTGACCTCAAATGCATGTTTTTAGACTGTTCAAGGAAACTAGTACCAGGAAACAAACCCACACATACACACACACACAATAAGTACAAGCTCCAGTAAGAAATGCCCCAAGCTCGCCTCAAACTAGAGATGGAAAGTTTGAGAGCGCTAACCACGACACTTACATATATTTCAGACTTATTTTGCATGAAGTATTTTAAGCTTATTTTTAAATACATGTATACATTATACATTCAAAAGATTTTCTTGAACCGAGCTAAAACTTTAAAACTGTCTTTATTTGATGAAGTTTTCAATGATATTCAATCTTTTAAGATGGACCTGTGATTGCCTCTGGGAGGGACAGAAGTAGTGCATATATCAAAAACGTACAGGATCTACGACTACCTGTGTGGGGGGAGCCAGCGCGCACACACACACACACACAGTGCAAAGTGTGTGTGTGCGCGTGCGCTCCCGTTAGGACACCGAGGAGATGGGGTTGTGCGGGGAGCCCATCTGCGTTAACACCTTGTCCAGCCACTGCAGGGGCCCGTGCAGATGCACCTCGATCCAGCAGGGGGTGCTGGTCACGTCCTGCCGGTGGTATTCGGCGCCCCAGCCCTGAGGAACGGACACGGCCATAAATCTCAACAGCTTGTTGGTGGTTCGGTGAACTATTAAAATTAATAGCTGCTAAGCGAGCGGGTGTAATCCCACTTTGTATACAGTAGGATTTGACATGCTTGATGGCATTTGTAACACTGGCATCGCGGCATATTAAATTACACTAAGACGCTTTAAAAAGAGAAGCAAAGCGGATGTGTGACACCAGATATTGGGTTTTATAAGGAAGCTCGGTACCTTGACGAAGCTCATGCGGATGGTACACATCTTTGTGAGCTCGTACACGACCTCGAAGCCGTGGTTAACAGACTGGGCGAGGAGCTGCGCAAACAGCTGGTTGTTGAAGATCTTGAGGCTGCAGCCGCTCGGGATCTTGCAGACGGTGGTGGCGTGGAAGCCGTGCTGGAAGTTACAGTTACGGCTCTGGACGAAGATGCTGCTGTCGCTCAGGCACTCGGCGTACACCTCGCCGCCGACGTAGTACAGGTGTAGCCCTGAGAACGGAGGGGAAGGAGATGTGGGGCTGTTTCTGTGATGGCTCGACAAGACTTCAGAGGTTTCCAGATATCAAAATAGCATAAAAACACAGCAAAAAGAGGAACATAAAATGTACAGCTAAGACATAATCACAGACACGGCCAACTCAGTCAATCACTTTTTTGTAAACACACTGAAATTGCAGTTTCTCATACTCTGCCAGAGGAAAACCACCGAGGCTTCAATGCCTGTAAATGCCGAATGCCTGAGTGATGTCAGTTGTGTGTGTGAACTGGGGACTGACTACCCTCAATTCTTTGTGTCACTCCAATCACTCAAAACCACACAAATCCTGCGTACAGTTTATTGTAACCCACAGAGATGCTTGTATCCATCCAACAAAGCCAGGCTTTGTAGACTCTTTTACCACAACAACAAACATGATTGGGATTCACAGTGTTGGATACTAAAAGAAGGAACTAAATTGGGTTTTAGTATTTTATGGTTTTCTTTTTTTTACTGTTGCCTCTAAACTATATCTGCCTGTGGAAGTTGTCCAGCCTACCTTTGCCGATGTGCCGGCGCGTGTGCTCGATGGTGGAGTTGCGGTTGACGTTGGAGAGCAGGCCGAGGCAGAAGCGGTTCTTGTTGTTGGACGGGTCTGTGAAGCCGTCCACCAAGACGCTTCGGGAGGAGGCGTGAAACGTCTCCCCCACACGGTTGTTGAGCTCGTAGTAAGCTATGGAGCACCAGTACTCGGGCTCCTCGTAACACACGGGCCTCAGGTCTGAACACAGAGGGTTGAATCACAGGTAAGACTGCCGTCGATGCTAAATTATAAAAATACTATACATCTATAATACTGTATTAAAAAAGTTGGAATAACCCCTTATTTTAATCTACACGCATAATATGCTTTTTAGTAAGCCTCAAGAAGGCCCCTTTCTCAAAAGTGGTCAGTTTTTAAACACGTAGCATCAAGTGCTGGTAATTTGACACTAACCTCAACATCTTGTAAACTGTCTGAAGCAGAAAGTCTGTTTCGAAACGAGTTTTCTGCACAGTCTGAAACTTGAGCTTTTTCCTCAAAGTTATTACCTAAGCATGCGGTTGACCTCCCTGTTTGACAGTTTTGTCTATTTTTAATGTGAAAAGCTCGTGTTGATATGCGGCAGAAGATCCTGACATACAGACCGCCTTAAAAAAAGATTTTGACCTTCTTGTCAAATACGATAAGGATTAACGAGAGTCGGGGGCTGTTACCTCTGTTTGGAACAGAGAATGTGAGTTTTGTGGTTTCTGTGGAGTTGCTTGGCTTCACATCCTCTGGAGGGTTGGTCTCCATCACGCTGTACGGAGGCGGGGGAGTCTCAGCTGGAAAACCATGGCGCATATCAGACATGAGAGTGGATGGGAAAAGCTAACTGATGAAGAGAAACTGCATGCGGCGTCTCCCACCTGTGATGTGATATGGACTGCCAGGGTCTGCCGAGCTGTTGGGGGAGTTTGGGTAACTCTGCGAGGTGGGAGACTGGGCGAGAGATGAGGAGGATGAGGAGGAGAAGGAGGAGCAGGGCAGCGGGGGGAAGGAGTCGGGGTAGGTGGCATTCTGGGGCATCAGAGGCTCGTTGTGCAGCGAGGCGTTCCTGAACTTCGCCAGCAAGCTGTGCTGAGGGTTAAACTCGCTGTGCCGAGGGACCAGAACGGGCGGCAGCACTGAAAGTAACGGAGGAAAAAAAAAAAACAAATAGAGCAAACCGATAGAGAGACAGTCTCTGAGCAGAAGCCAGATCCTGGTAAAAAGATCATATTACCGCAAATGGTTTTCAGTTTGGATCACTGTGAGCTCAGATGTCTTTATCAGGAATTCAATCAAAGAATCAAAGCTCTGCGGCGTATACCTGGAGTCTCCACGCGCCGGTAATGGTATGGATTGACGCAGATGTCCTTCTGCTTGGACCCGAAGGGGAACTCGCAGCACTCGAGGGCCTTTAGCTCGTGGTGGGACTGCAGGTCGGGCCAGCGCCACACCCGGCAGTAGATGACGTGAGGCAGGCCCTTCCTGTGAGACACCTGCAGCCTGCCGTCCAGCGAGCGGGGAATCGTCACGCACTTACCTGGAGGATTCACAGTAAGCAGAGCGGCGCTCAGCACTGGAACTTCACAAGCACAAACTGAGCTGTGTATTCAAAACCGCTGATCCACAAAGTCATGTTCATGTGATGCAGTACAGCCTGTGCTGATCAAGAAATTATCTCATTGTGGAAAATCTTGCCATGCTGATAATCGCTGAAGTCACTCTCGATTAATATTATCCAATAGGCTGTCAGATTTTATATTGGAAACTGCAAATGAGAAGGACTTTTCAGAGGATACATTGTGTTGGTTGGGTTTTTTTGTTTTTTTTTGTTTTTAATAACTTTTACAAGAACACACTGTTTCCACACTCCTGCGTCTTCACGGGTGAGAAAGAGCTTTAACTTGACATGGTCTGGTTTTCACCTTTACACTTGATTAATAAACTGACTACCTGCACCTTGTTTTTCTTCTTAAATTATTTACATTGAGGCAAAGAACAGCTAAAAATGAGAGCAAAATGACACCTTTCTACAGTTTCTTTCCTATATTTTCTCTTTGCCAGGATCATGTTTTGCTCCTTTGTGTGAGGTCTGACCTCCTTACTGCAAACCGGGAGACTAAATTTCACTGTCTGGATACTCACTGGGCTGCCCCGGACAGCTGAGCGCCCTCTCCAGCTCCTCCATTGCCCCCTTCTTCTTCTTCAGTTTCTTCACCAGAGAGTCCACGGCCTTTTCCGCCCACTTCTCCTCCTCATCTCCTTGTTTCCAGCCGAGCAGGCGCTTCACTGCCGGGCTGGTGAAGGAGAATAGGGACGTAATGGACGCAGAGGAGTTCATTATAAGACGGCTAAGTGGGTGGCAAGATGAGCTGATGGGTGCTGTTAAAGGGATAAAAGTTCCCTTGGGGAGGGGAGCGGGGAGGCAAATAATGAGTAGCCAGGACACAGAAGAAACAGCGGTGCGGATGAAAGAGGTAGTGTGATGAGTCCGAGTAAACACAGGCGGCTTCTTTTTGTATTCCGCTGTGACTTCCGAGCAGCTCTGGTGGAAAAGTTGGGCCGGCGCCAGCGCAGTGCAAACTCTAAATCCTCTTCTCTGAGCTTGGCACAGAAAGGATCCGGCAACTCTGGATTGGAAGCTTCCTGCGGGGAAGGTTATTCCTCAAACAGCCAGAGAACCAGGTCGGGTTTCAATCATCTGGCAAAAGAAGTGAGAGAATGCTTTATGCGATAATTCAGCCAAGACAGACGCATAGCCAGAGAAGACCTGAGGTGATAAGCTGGTCTGAAGTGATGGAAACAGAGGGAAATCAAAAACTGAGCACCGCATAACCAAAATCTATCCCTGTGTAATGAAGAGGGAATTAGAGGAGGACTTCCATGATAAGGAGGCTGCATCACCACTGCTTTCTATTGAAAACTAAACTGATCTCCAGACGTGCCGGACAACAATGTTATTATTCTTTGTGGAGAAAACGAAACGAGTGGCTCAGAAAAAAGCAGGCTGAGATGGCCCGGCTCATTTCTGGATTCACCAACAATGAGGAATGTCCTTTCTGGCCTCTGTTTCTATGATCATGCCACTGACGCCCAGGAGCCATACTGTCTGGCCAGAACACATCACAGGACAGGAGGGGGAGAAGGAGGGAGGGAGGTAGACAAGAGACACAGAGAGAGAGAGAGAGAGAGAGTGGAGAGAGAGTGCTCTGTCTGTGTTTGTGTCTTTTTGACCATCTACACACTAAATTACACCAATTCCAACAATGAAGCATAGAAGTGAGCTCTACTGTTTTCAGGCAACGCAGTGAACAGGTTGTTTTGTTTGCTTTTTGGGTTCTATTTCTAGAACTCATGTCTGTTTTTAGCTGTGGTTTCATATTTTTGTACTGTCATTGCAAATCATTCCATGACGAAAGATGACAGCATTTCTTTGCCTTCTCTGCAATTTTCTGCATTTTTTTAAAATGCACAAATTATAAAGAATAAAACAAATGTTAGAAAATATAAAATCCGTGAAGGTGGATTGAAACATCCTCCTGCACATGCATGGAAAGAGCAGATTCAAGTTTTTGTTTTTTTTTTGTCTTTGTTTTCCTTCCTAATCTTAGACTTTGAGGCTCCTCCAGTGCTAAAACATGGCCCCAGGTATTGTACACCTCAGCTCGTTGGTGTAAAAATGTGACCAGCACTGAGTTTCCCTGCAGACAAACAGACAGCTGGAGGTTTACAATGACAGCAGAAAGCGCACAAGCTCAGTGCGGCATCAGTCTGCCTCTGCTGCTTTATGGAGCCTGGCGTCGCCCAGTCTAGGGCTCAGATAGGCTAATTACCTAATGCTTTATCACCAGGACACCCCTTCCCAAAAAAGTAAACACGCCCGCTTCCTTTTACTACTTCTACTACTAGTCCCAACGCTGCGGCAAAATCCGGCTCTTTAACCTGTACACACACACACACACACACACACACACACACACACACACACACACACACACACACACACACACACACACACCTTGATGAAAAAAAATAAGGTAAACAAAATCCACATTCATTCATTTTAGTGGCATGCCACAAAAACCTTCAGCCAATCAAGCATAAAGAAACATTTATAACTTGCTTGAATAATAAAATGATGACGTTACTAATTTAAATATTTTACTGTCCAATTAAGAATCAATCAATCACTTACTCAATTATTCTCCAATAAAACAGATAAATATATCAAACAATGAAATATCGGATGAAACTTAAAAGTTTAAGGACACCGTGCGAGAAGGAATACTAAAAACAACACGATTTAAAATTAATTAGAACCACAAACCTGTAACAACAACACGTGGAATTGATAACAAGTTCCCGTTTTGTGAAAACTTTCCGTAAAAAAAACGGCTGTTTACTTACTTTCGCTCCTCTGCTGTGATAAAAAAGCGCAGTGCAGACAGCCGTGTCAGCGTGCAGGCTCCGCCGTCTGTGGCAGTCACTGGGTCAGGAAAACACACTGAGGCTGGAGGTGTGTGTGTGTGTGTGTGTGTCTGTGTGCGCGCGCGCGCGTGCTCAAGAGTCAAGACAACATAATACATTTCAGATAGATGTACCTTTCAAAACAAAAGTCAAGTCCAAAAATAAACAGTCAAATAAAGAACAGTTCAGCTGTTTATTGAATTTAGCGTCTTGTATATTAATTTGCTGTTTTTATTCCATGTGTCATGTTTGTGATATTTCCCGCTGCATTCCTCGGACGAACAGTTTTTATCTGACTCCGGGTCTTTATTGCGGCGGCGCGGACGCGCCCGCTTCCTGCGCGCCTCGCGTGCGCGCTCTTGACGCAGGTTGGAGCCGCTCGGAGGCTCCACTCCTCCAGCAGCCCCAGTCCGAGCGCCACACTGCCTCAACACAGCCTCGGCGGCGTCAGCCTGGCTGGAACCGCAGCGCCTGCATGCGAGATCCCTCCGCCTTCCCCCCCGCTGGAACTTTCCCAGGATTTCAGGGATTTCAGACTGTGTGTGTGTGTGTGTGTGTGTGTGTGTGTGTGTGTGTGTGTGTGTGTCACCTGAGCCTCGCATCTCCACACCGACTCGTGGAGAACGAGGAGGAAAACAGTCCCACCTGCCCCCTCCCTCCCTGATCCACCCCCCTCACTCTCCCAACACACGCGCACTGCACCTGTATTGATAAGCGTATTTGACTGGAGGCGCGTCTGTTGTCTTCCTCTACAAATGCGCGTGTTTCCCCCCGTGGATTCATGCAATTCTTCCACCATGTAAAAATAAAAATAATAAGAATAAAAGCACACCTTTGCGTTTGCAGAGTGGCAGAGGGAAGAGGTCTCTCGTATTGCGGATGGATACGCTCCTTTATTGGGAGTGCCGTGACCGGTCCAGTTAATGACGCAAGCCCGGTCGGCGACAGTCAGTCTACAAGTTTGACATTTTCACAGTTTACAGCAACTGCTGCGGGATGTAACAATACTCCCAACACGAAGTGGGACCGCTCTGGGCATCCTGTCAAAAAAATGTCCATTTTTTTTTTCCTCATTTCAAGCCACCAGGTAGAAAAAAAAAGCAGCACAAAGACACGCACCGATGGTCAAATCCCTGCAGCAACCTGTCTGTCTCATTACAAGTCAAGTTTAGTTTTACTGCAAAAAAAGCACAGTGTAGATTTTCCCATATCAAACTTTTAATCCACTTATTTGTCGTTTATTATAGGCAGAGCCGGTATAGACCTGGATCAATGACATGCCTTCTCCAAGAGACTGCAAAGAAAAAAAAAAAAAAGAAAAAAGAAAAAAAAAAAGGTTTTTACAGGGCAGCCGGCTCCAGAGACAGGAAGCTGGAAATGTGCATATTATGATTCCCCATCTCTTGTCTTGTCTGGTCTCAGAGTGCAGACACTGAGACAGGGACACACAAACCGGATGCGCTCCCCGGGGGCTCCGCGGGGCCCCAGAGACATCCGCATCGGCACACACACCCCAGGCTCGGATAGGAAAACAACTCCATTAAAGTCAGTTCACTCAGAACCAAAAAAAAAAAAAAACAGAAAAAAAAAAACACCGAGCCCAGATCATCCCCAAGACATCCACATGATGTGGAGGAAACAAAAGGAGAAATATGATAATAAACAACTACCTCTTGGTTCCTTTGATGTGGAGGAAAGGTCAATCGCATGATAATATTTCCTCCAGAGATCTGCAAGATGTCCTACTAGTGATCCTGGATAACTTGATATTATTATTGCAAATTCAGTGAAACAAGTCATGCAGATACTTCCTCGTGTTTGTCTTGCAGAGACTCCCTGACCCTTCAGATGTCAGGCAGGTCTTCAGTTTGAGAATCAAGAGGTTTAAATCAGTAAGTATCCGATATGCACCAAGATGCTCATCACACGGTTTGATAACACAGTGAATCAAGTTAAACCCAGAAAGCAGACAATACACACCACTTGGATAATGAAGCTGTTTCCTCCTCTAGTTGTTTATCGGAGCCTCGGGTCTTTGCTAGATCTCAGACTATGACTGACCACAAAGGTACCGCATCTTGCTTTTCAATCATATGTCATGAAATCCATTCGCTTATATTTGACCACATTTCTCATTACATCTTCTGAGGCTGGATGACAGCGATTTAGAGTAATTAAGAACTGTGTAATTAATTCAGATGACAGATGCTTTGATACTTGTAATGAGTAATATTTATCGACTATATAAACCTCAAAATATCAAATGTTTGCAATTTTTTCCTGAACATGATTAAACTATTGAAATAACTAGCAACATGACGTGTGTCAAGTAATTGTGGGTTAAACTAGTAAACAATAATTCACAGTCATAATATCAATCTTTTTTCTTTTTATTTTTTGGCTCCAACTGTCAAATTTGTCAACTCCTGTCCACACGTCCCCCAAAACAAACCCCTTCCTTTGTAAAAAGATGATAAAACATTCATGCTGTGTGTGGGAATGACGACACAGATGACCAGATTATTCACATCTCGCTGTTTCCCCCATTTCCAGCTGATTAGAAACAAAACAAAACAGTAACTTTATGACATGGTTGAGCCGTACAGGAGGCGCCCTGTAAGCTGTGGCAACAGAAACGTATGTGTAACGGCAGCTACGAGCGGCCAGAGTCCACACAGGAAAGGCAGGATCGTGAGGAACCGGCAACTGTGTCATTGCTTCACATTCAAGCCGTGGCAGGAGAAGGAGAAGCCTGAAATTGTACTTCGCTGATGGTCGCAGCGCATGACGGACACAGTTGTGATGCCATCTCATCCGGGGGCCCGGTGGCCCCGGCGTACTCTCTCTCCGTGACTCGTGGCTTTCGTCTGATTGGCTAATCAGTCTTGCGCGGCGACTGCAGTTTCCAGGCTCCGGTGATGTAGCGCAGGCGGATGAAGACCAGGTCCCGGCCCATCTGCAGCCAGCTCCAGAACGGGACCAGCTTAGACCCTGGCAGAGCAGATCAGACAAAAAAACATTTTAAATGATTTAAAGCACTTAAAAGATTGGACTGAGAGGAGAACTTAAAAAATAAATAAATTAAAATCATGTTCCAATAAAACCAGTCGGTAACAGACCTGCAAACATAAGCGACACAGCTATTTATAGAGCGGCACATAGGTGGTCCAGGGGGAGGACACATGTCCACATATTCCACGAAAAACCCACCTTCTATTTCAGTCCAGTTGACCGCCACCTCTGCTATGGGGATTTTAAAACACTGGGCGATGTAGAGGAGCTCCACGTCAAAAGCCCTGCGAGGAGGAAGATGAAAGTGCACGACAGATGTTCAAAAGTTGCATTAAACCGTGTTTTAATGCAGATGACAATGCAGCAGCCTAAAGGATAATGCGGGGCGTGGACGGTCCTCATTGTTTTGGTATTAGCGTCAATGAGAGCCGGTGAAACCTGGCAGCTTCTGAAAAAACATGGCATCAAATCCAAAGATCAAAGATGAGAGACATCGACACATTCCAAGGAAAGCTCCAACTCTGTTCACTGTGACTCCACACGGCACGTTAATCTAAAACATCCACGAGAGGCTGCTGGTAACACTTCAGTCTGGTTTAAAGGGCTCAAATGCACTGGGTGGCAAAAACATCACGTGATTTCAGATTTTTGATCAAAAGATCAAAGCCACATTTGAGGAAGGTTTGAAATGTGATTCCAATTCAGCTTCAATGAATATATTATTTTGTCCAGCTGCTGGCGGCTGAGAGTGGATTTCAAAGAGAATTCTACATCGCTCACATTGTGACAGCAGTTAATCGATGTGGACAGCACTATTGCCACATGGCTGAAGTGAGGCGGCGCCAAGTTTAGAAACAGTTTGTGAAAAACCAAAGCCACCATCACATCTAATCATAAAGAAATAATGTTTACATACATACATTTTAAAAATAAGTAATCTGCAATATAAGGTCTGGTTCAATTGCAGCCTGAATGCTAATATTCTACAACTGAACAAAATACTTTGTAAACACACTTCACATAGAGCAATGTTTGGCTTGGCAGATTCATTCTAGTAGCTGCAGGTTATGGATTGTACGGCAGTAATCTCCAGTGGACTGCTTCCTCACCATCGCTCCACGTGGAGGGAGGAGAAGGTCCTGAGAGCGGCCTCACGTGTGAACAGCTTGAAGCCGCACTGCGTGTCCCTGATCCCCCTCACACAGAAAAACCACACCAAGAAGTGGAAACCCTTCATGAGGAAGGTCCGGAACAGAGACCGCTGGGTAGACGGAAAAAAAAGGTGTGGTTATTTATCATTCTACAACAGTCTCCGATAATTTGTACTCTAAAAACACAAAAACACAAAGCCAATACCTGAGCGACAGACTCTTCCTCGAGATGAGCTCGGGAACCACAGGAAATTGCCATGTTCTCCTAAAAGCAAGAGAAGCATTGTTTTTTTTTCGTGCGGGCCACTTTTCCAGCACCTTTCTGTTAAAATGTATTCAACAGAAAGTCGTACCGGTTTAGGGTTGAGGTCATTAAGTCCAGCCTCCACTTTCACAATATCTGAAAACTTTGTGGCTCCGTCAGCATCCGCCATCAGGATTAATTTCCCTCGGGAGCTCATGGTTCCCTTTAAAAGACACACAGAGAAACATGTGAGCAATCAAAACAAAGGACATCCACCCTGCTGCAGCTGTGCTGGATTCAGACACACTGTGTTGCGACATCTGCGTGCTCACCATGCGCACCGCTCCTCCTTTGCCCCGGTTCTTCACCAGCGTCAGGACCCGCACTTTATCCGCACTGTACTTCCTGGTGTACTGCAAAGCAACCTAGCAGGACATCAACACAATGATCACTCACAAAGCAAAGCTTTGCTGGCATTCATTGTTCAGTCGAGCAAATTTTATTGACGCAAAAACAAGGACTGCTGGGAACGTAAAGGTTATTACCTCTGTAGTTTTGTCTTTGCTGCCATCATCGACCACAATGACTTCATAAGTGAAGGAAGGATCTTGTTTCTGGATTAAAGACACAATATGAGAGGCTTCTTTCAGAACAGGCCTTTTATAAGTGCAATGCTGCCACCTACTGACGGATCTGTTAATAACATACTGAGCAACAGCAGTCTTCACACTTGTGGTATTGATTTAAAGTGGGTGGGAAAAGGTTTATACTCCAGTCAAGTTTAACTGAATTTTTAAGATCAGATTAAAGAATGCAAACAAAACATGTTGTACAGCTGTTCAAATGTAGAACAGGGTTGAGCTACTTCGACCATGATGGCCACATAAATGTCCTGTCTAAAATAGGGTTGTTCATTTATTTAATAACTGTAAATTAATTCTAATGAATCCTGAATTCTATCTAACTTGAAGTGAATTCAGTGTTGAATTAACTGATATTAATATTGATTTATGTGTTCAAGTGAATATTTGATTCTTCCTTGCATATCCATGACTGGAAATGATCTCAAGGTTCCGGAGAAAGCAGCCGGGTTCGACATTTGTCACGGTGCCGATGTCTGACGCAGCATCTTTGCCAAGGTTTGGCCAACAATGCTGTGAGCTGGGTTAAAAGCAAAACACTTAACTGTGGACAGAGTTTTACCAACTGAACAATGTTTATAAGGCACAACAACAAACCAATGTCAAGAAATGTGTCAAGCCCAGTGCTTGGACTGTTTAGAGGTCTTTGCTGCATGGAGTATTCTGATATTGAACTTTGATGGAACTGGAAACTCTAGCCTTGGTCTGCTTCTAAATCATACTCTTTGATCTCCACCATTTTAGCGTGTTTGACATTAAATGCAAGCAGTCCTACTTCACAAGTAGAGAGCATTAATGCAGCAGTGTAGCAGGGTTTGCTTTAACTGGACCAAATCTGACAAGTTCGAATGTGCAAGCCTACAATAATCACATATTTCAGACGATATTCCCAACGCAAATGAACTCTTGGTTTATCACAGAGTGACTTCGCAAGTATTCGCTCATGAACAGACAATAAACTTGATTACGATTTCAGGCTCAGCACTGACCTGTCTGTTTTCGAGGTAATCCATAGCCTCATCCAGCATCACGGGCACTGAAACGACACGGTGACACCCATTAGTGTCGACAACCTGCGGCAGGGACACCATGCAACCTCAAACTGCAGCTGCTCAGATTGTAAATGAATAAAAACCTCCTCAGGTGATGAGGATGACAAGTGGATCAGAAAATAACAATTCAAGACTTGCTGTGTCTGAATGCGTAATCAGACAGAAAATCTGGCATCGCTCACTTCGAAGCTCCTCGTTGTAGGCCGGGATCACGACAGACAGTTCCCTGGAGTGAGGATCATGGAGACTGGGGAAGAGCTCCTTCCCTCCAGTGGCTGTGGGAAAGTATTTTTCCTTTTCGTGGCGTGTCAAGTTCGCCATCCCAGCAGTTACATGTGCAACCACGATCACCTGAAAGGGATGAAACAAGAGATGGCCCTTTTGTGTTGTAATGCTGTCAAGTGAGTGAAACGTCCACGTCATGGGCTGATTTGAAACCACATTTATCTTCAAGTTTCAGTTCCGGTACACTCCTGAGTAAAAACTGATGAAAGCATACAGCAGTTTCGAACGTTGCTTGACATGAACATGACAAACAATCTGCTTTTTGCAACTTAATTTGCGCAGTGAATAGTATACCACAGTTTGGATGACTTTTCAAAATCAGCTACTTTGATATCATGACGATACTGCAAAACCATTTTCACAAAGTAGATCCAAATGTTGGCATTTTGGTGAAAAATGTAATTCGAATATCAAGACTGAATGATGGAAAATGGAAAGCATGCAACTTTTCAAAATGAAGTTGTCTTTTTTTAATTCAATAGTTTAATCAAAAACCACACAGCATTGGCAAAACATTATCCTAACTGTAAGGTGGTGTTCAGTATCATATCACAACACTTACATATATATATATATACATACATATGTATAGATCTAAGTCTATATTATTTTCTTGTTTTAAAGTGTGAGTTTTGGAATACCAGAAATAAATGCATTTATGTATATTTCCGATAACTCTGAAAATAACCCCTTAATGGAGTCTGTAGAAAAAGCGCAAATAAGTTAAAAAAAACAAACAAACAAAGAAAATCAGTGTCCTGTTAGTGTTGAAGTCAAATCAGGACATTTATCTGCACAGCTTTTCCAGTCACATATAGGACACACAAGTATGAAAAACAAGTTTCAACGCCTATGTGTCAACACCTTTTCAATCACATACAAGCCATACTCACCACAATGAAGGCCAGCGCTGCCAAAGCGACCAAAGCTTGAACTATTTCACAGAATAAATCCATTTTCTCCAGAGAGCCTGCAGCCTGACAGAGCGCCACAGGCGGCTAGCTGAGCAGCTAGTTTCACTTCCTTTTTCCTGTTTAACAGAATGCTCTGACCTCCGGAGACACTCGGAACAAAGTGAGGCTGGTGAAGCGGTCTGAGGACTGGAGGCGCTAAATAAGAATCGTTATTTTCCCATTTCTCTGTGACGAGTTCATTGAACTTCACTTCCAGCTGAGACGCGGAAGTAGCCGCGTCTTTCTAGACACGTCACCAGAGCGGAACAAGAGAGCAGCGCGAGACACCGCGAGGCCCGCAGCGGCCTCCAGCGCCCCCTGCTGGCCTGGAGGAGGGAAGAAGCCAACACAGTGAACAACAGGTTTAGGTGCAACTCGAAGCATTTTTTTTAAGAAGCTAAACGTGGATATATTGAAGTTTACAACTCATAATGTATTTATATAGCACTTTTCATCTTTCCATCTTCTACACTGCTTCATCCTGTGCAAGGTCAAGGGGTACCAGAGCCAAATTCCATCTGACTATGGGCAAGAGCAGGGCACGAGGTGGACATGTCATCACAGTGCAAACACAGAGAGACACATAGCCTCACATTCACATGCACTGGCAATTTAGAGTCACCAATTAACCTGACATGCATGATTTTGGACTGTGGGAGGAAGCCGGAGAACCCAGAGTAAACTTGCACATATATGGGGAGAACATGCAAACTCCACACAGAAAAGCCTGTGTTTGGTATTTGAATCTGAGCCTCTCACTGTGAGGAGAGAGGAGCAGTAGATTTCCCTCTGGTGTTTCAGACATTTGTTCAACAGGTGAGGAGTGTCAGATATGAACTGAAAATACTTCAAGATCACCTCTTCATGGGGCATTGGGGGTGATGGATACTGTATATTCTATGAGTGATTCTGACATGTATTCAGGCCCAATTTCATAGAAATAAATAAATGAGAAGCATAATTTTGGAGCTTTCTGACAAAACAAAACGAAAAACAAAAAATACAAAAAAAAAAAAAAAAAAACAACATTGTATGCATTTTCACGATGAAGCTGTACTGTACTGTACTTATTTCTAGGGAACTTATATCGTCACTGAAATTAGTAACAAGCATGAGAAAAAGTTTTGCATGACGTGTGGGTCAGATTGGGATTGAATCGCGTTTTTCCTCCCTGCCGGCCACCGTACGACCCCGCTCCAAACCACGTGGTTAACCAAAACATCATGGCGGCTGGTTTCAAGTAAGACCGTGTAAACTTTCTCTGAATAATCAACAATAACTGCACGATTTTTCGTATTTTCCATTATGAACCTAATATAACAGTCACTCCACATCCGCTGTAGATACCGGGAGCTTTGAAAGCCACACGGTGTTTGTTATAAACTCTTCCAGTTCGTGTTCCGTCTCTACCCTGATGCACAAGGTGTTATTTACTCACATTGTTGTCTTTCTAGGACTGCCGAGCCTCTGGAGTATCACAGGAGCTTTCTGGTGGGTAATTCAGTTCAAGAAATACTCATCGATTATTGTTTAAACACGTTGTCAGTATAATAAATGTTTCATTTTCAGAAAGAAAACTGTCGACCTGATGGACGGGAGCTGTCTGAATTCAGAACCACAACACTGAACATAGGTGAGGAGGCTTTACTCCCAAAAATATTATGAAAAGAAAAGCTGAAAACCATAAGCCCCAGTACAGCCAGCTCAGAAAACTGGTTAATAATACAATAACTCTAACGGCCCACTGTCATATTCAGTGTTCTAGATGGTATTTTCATCCTGTGATCAACTGTTCAGGAGGATTTCACAAAAAGCTTCAGTCCAACAGAAAACAATGTGCCTAAAAGTTTAACTTCATATCAAACATATGTCAAAATCATAGTTAATCGCTTCAGACAAGAACAGAGTATTATGGAAAATGTCAGCAGTGGGTTTTTGATTATCATTTCAACTTGATGACACTTAATCTTACATCATCTGGGTTTTTGAATACTCTAAAAAGCTGGATACATACATTTTGAGTAATATTTTTACCAGGAAAGCCAATGCCATGTCAGATCAGGGTATATAATACACGGAATTTACATGTAGTTTTCTTCTGGTGTCCCTGTTTAGGGTCCATTTCCACAGCAAACGGCTCGGCTCTGGTGAAGCTTGGGAACACCACAATCATCTGTGGGATCAAAGCGGTAAGACGAGTACAGCCTTCAGAAGGCTTACGTTAGTCATTGCGGACCATTTCAAGGAAAGGTGGTGTGAAATCATTTGTTTTTCTACAGGAGCTGGCCAACCCTACAGTGGAGGCACCTGGTAAAGGTTATATCGGTAAGTACTGGTCTGTTGGGCTCAAGTATCTAAACAGTGAAGGAATTGAGCCTTATAGTGCTTCAATGTTGACCTGAGCTTCAACATAAAATGAATACATCTATCCAAACAAAGCAGTATAGAAATTAATTAGAAACTCATCTACTTAATGTTACTTATTACTTTTGCTTGCAGAATTAGATCTGGTCATCTTAATTCCTGATAATCCCAAATCAGAAAACGTGGTTTCAAACAAAGCGTGCTGTGTTCTCTCCGTCCCCGTCAGTCCCCAACGTGGACCTGCCGCCCCTGTGCTCGTCTCGGTTCAGGCCGGGCCCGCCCGGAGAGCAGGCCCAGGCCGCCAGCCAGTTCATCGCGGACGTGATCGAGAGGTGCGACACACTGAGTTTAGTTTTTCTAAGACATGCAACGTTTGTCTTTCTGCTGACCTTTAGCATCACTTATTTTTGTTGATGGACATTTTCAGCTCCGAGTTGATAAAAGCAGAAGACTTGTGCATCGAGAGAGGAAAGGTAAACCAGATTTCTGCACATTGACTGCTTGCTGTGAATATTTGTACCAACTCTGACTGTGGCTTCAGCTCTGCTGGGTGCTGTACTGTGACATTATGTGTCTCGACTACGACGGGAACATTTTGGATGCTTGCATCATTGCACTGCTGGCTGCCTTAAAGAACAGTACGTGCTTCAGACTCCGAACTATTTGTTTCTAATGTTTTCTACAAAGATGGGGTTTGAATAGCGTATTTCCCCCTCCTCACAGCTCAGCTCCCAGAGGTCACCATTAACAAAGAGACGTGCGCTCCAGAGGTGAATTCAGAGAAGAGGCGGGGGCTCACCATTCACAAACATCCAGTTGGAGCGTCTTTTTGTGTTTTTGATGAGTGAGTTTAGTCTAAAATTCTATTTCGTCGAGCTATGTTTCATGCATGTCTCTCTTGTAATGGTGACCTTCTCTCTCTGCAGCTCCATACTCATCGTAGATCCCACCGCCGAGGAGGAGAGTCTGTCCACCGCTCAGCTCACAGTGGTGACGGACGAGGCCGATCGGCTCTGCTCTCTGCACAAACCAGGTCAGAACCGGCCCGCGACCGTCCGTCTCTCGCGATCAGACCACGCAGTTTGCGCTCAACGATGTTCCCTTGCGATTCAGGCGGCACGCCGCTTTCGGGGGAGAAGCTGCAGGAGTGCA
The DNA here is from genome assembly GCF_902148845.1 of Salarias fasciatus. Lineage (NCBI taxonomy): Eukaryota > Metazoa > Chordata > Actinopteri > Blenniiformes > Blenniidae > Salarias > Salarias fasciatus. The sequence continues at coordinate 16,537,193 of NC_043754.1, forward strand.
TCAGCCGGGCGACGACCCGGCAGCGAGAGATCCAGAAACTCATCGACAAAGTTATTTGCAGCGTAAAGACGGAAAAATAAAGACACTTCGACAATTTATCTAAAAGCTGTATTTTCCACTGTCAATATATAATCTTTTTTTTTTAACAACAATAAAACTGCTGACAAAGACCGCTTAAAAAATTATTTCTTAGAGTCCAGAAATTTCTCTCTCACGCATACACACACACTCACACACACACTCAGTCTCATAATAGTAGGCTCATGGCTCCTGAACTAAATAAAAGAAAATGCCTTTTACAAATGTGCTGTACAAAAAGCAGGTACACCGTCTTGCATGTTGATCTCGAGTCCTCGCTTTGAGCCCTGTGCTGGGACTGCTGACAGGAAGGACTTTCAACACACAGAGGTAGAGAGTGGCCCCCAGGCACTGCTCCAAGATCAGATTTGCATTTTCACATGTGGTGGTAACACGGAGGATTTGGTGTCAATTTGCTCAGCTGGGATCTGTGCGTAAAGGGCAGTTTCTATCAGTCCGGCAGAGGCGGGAGGAGTCCTCAGAATGTGCATTCACAGTCCTCTTCAGTCCGCGGGGGGGGGCTTCCACAAAAAGAAAAGTCTTCCTGAAGAGAGTAAGTATGTCCCTGTGGGAGCAATCCTCCAACAGGAACCTTTTTTTTCCTTCTATTTCATATTTAAAATATCCATAAGGTTCTTTTAAGTTTAGGGGCTGATTTGACTTGGAAAATAAAAGTTCCGCTCTGTGTGGCGGACACAGCTTTTGGTTCTCCACTTCCTCTGACAACCAGTACATTAAAAATTCATCAGCTAGAAAAGGACGATGAAAAAGGACGCAAAAAAAAAAAAAACAAAAACCCCAGTCTCTCCTATCTGCAGTCTCCACAGTGAGCCAGACAAAGAGCACAGTGCGGATCGTTCGCGTCCTGGTGAAGGGGGTTTAGTGTGGGTTTCAGTCTGTCACGACTTGGCGAGGGGCTGTGGCGTGCTCCTCTTCCTCTTACTTCTTGGTTGGCTGGCGGTATGTAGCCGTGGCGTTCCCCCCGGAGGAGCCGCTGCCCCCATAGCCATTTGCTGCTGCTGCATTTGGTGCTGCAAGAATTGCAACTGTCAGGTGAAGACAGAAAGACAAAACACAGTGAGAGGAGTCTTCAAACTGTTACAACAAGCAACTTACAAAGCCGACAGTGACTCTCTGGTTTATGTAAGCATCAGCCAGCACTGTTACACATTTACTGGCGCCGGTGCTGAGCAGCCTCCCTCGGATGTCTTAACGCTAGCCGGATCTCTAAGTGCCACAGGTTAGTGAAGCTGTACTGAAAGCTCGGTCCGGACGACGTACAGGAAGAGTGTGAGGAGGAGCGCAGGAGAGTGGTTAATGGGTTGCAGAGGGGAGGAGGAGGGACAGAGGGGCAGGTCGGAGTGTGTTGGGGAGTGAGGCAGGATACAGTCAAGCAGCACCAGTGGCAGAATAAGACACGACGAGACCCGCCTGGCTGCGACGCTGGCAAAAAAAAACAAAAAACAAAAAAACAACACACATGCAGCTCAGCCACCGTGCTCTCCGCTCGGGACCAGAAATCAAACTCTGCTTCATGCTTAACAGCCGATCACGTCTGCCACGATGCAACCAGCAACCTTTCAGTATCGTCCTGTGGCTCAGGACAACATGCCTCTCAGGTCCACACATTAGTCTGCTGCCACTGGAAGTGCAGGAAGCTCTGGTGTGTGTGTGTGTGTGTGTGTGTGTGTGGGAGTTGTTGTGGGGACTGGAAGCTACTGTTTGTAAAACTTTTTAACCGAACATAAAACACAGAACGGGACGAATGTGCAGATACACGACAAAGAAAGTGGTGGTGAAGGACTTCAACGAAAACCAAACCTGAACGGTAGAAAACTGCACTCATCAGAGGGATGTCTCAAATATTGTCTGGGGCTACTCGTAATTATACAGTGCAAAAATAAATGAGGATTTACACAATTATCTATAAATTCCTTAATCTAAATCAATAAAATCCCTTAAAAAGTTAATTACTGAAACAAAAAATGTATCTCATTTTGGAAGATATAGCTGGGAAATTATATGCTGCTTAAAAAAATCTGCTGTTTATTCTCGAAACTTGGATGGGAATGATGCATCTGATCTCTGAGTTTGGCTCCTACAATCCAGTATATCAGTGTATAAATACATATGTGTGTATATGGATGCAAATGTTGCTGAATTACTTGGATCTGTGGCTGGTGCTGCTGCTGAAGCCTTGGAGAAGGCAGCGGGGGCCCAGTACCGTCCAGCCCACAGCCCAACTGGGACAGCACTAAGGGGAGGGGAGGGGAGGGGAGGGGGGAGAGAGGGAGCCCCAGAGGGAAGGATGGGATGGCAGGAGGGAGAGAAGCAGAAGGAGGAATGGAGAGTGAAGAGAGGAGGAGCTCGTACAGGGATAAAGGGAACGAGACAAGAGGGACGGAGGGTTCAGTGGTGCATCCGGGCATTCGTTAAAGGGAATGAAAAAACAAAAAAAAAAAGGCAAAAAGAGGGGACAAGGTGGGCACAGGGGGAAGGAAATCACCATGTGCAGTTTTTGAGGGGGTTAAATGGTGAAAAGGGGTAAGCAGGAGAGGAGTGAGTGATCAGGTTGAAAAAGGAATGCGAGGACGGTGCAGGAGGAGAAGATACAAGGTAGGGGGGGCAAAAAAGAAAACAAAAGAAGAAAAAGAAAAGAGAAAATGTAGCAGAGAAGAAGGGGAAGTTGAGTCTCTCCTGTCATCTGTTAAATGCTCCATTTAGAGGAACAATTACTAACTTCAGCACAAACGATCACGTTTATTTACACACTATGAGGCAAGAGGAACAGTAAATACAATCAGTACATTAGTAAGACTCGTCTTGTAAGTACTAGTTAGTGGCGTCGTGTCTCTTCATCCGGGAACTGGTTAAAGGACTGACTGAAGAGAAACACTGGTGTGGCTTCAAAGTGTGTTTTCCTGTCAGTGTGTGTGTTTGTGTGTCTCATACCTGCTGCCTGTGGAGACATGAAGCCTCCGACTCCCAGGTTGATGACAGCCGTCTGCTGGTTCCCTAAACTCTGATCGGAGCCCTGGTCGTTCTGAAAAGGACAGTCGAAGATGACGCATGGCAGCAAGGCCACCGAGTACAAGTCAGCGGAACGACAAGGTTTCAGCTGAAACTCAATGCTTACAACGAACTGGATGTTTAGAATCCTGTTAAATCTGCAAAGATCTAGCAGAACCACAAGGAACGAATGAGTTCTTCAAATAAAAAACAGAACATTTTTAAGTATAGAAGTAAAAATTAAACTAAAGATCCAAATGTTTAAAAAAAAAAAAGAAATTAACCATGGTCTTGATTTGGCAGTGTGTACAGCTTCTTGCACATATCTACTGTCAAATTCTGGGCTATTCTCCCATAATTCCTCTCCCTTCTGTGCTCTTATATGATGAAAAATGTCCAGAGAGCTGATCAGGTTTCAGACTTTCCATTGTGACTCAAGTCCTGGATTCATTCATGTTCCCTAAGTACTTTCAGAATCTTGTGACGTTGCCATATTTGTCAATACACTTTGGTCACTGAAATCTTTTTTGGAGCAGCTCTCTCCGACCTGCTAACGGCTTTCTTCACATTCTGACGTACAGCCCAGTTTAGTAAAATCTGAAGTTAACTGCCCACTCCTTTTGCTTTAGCTTGTAAATCATTTATCACTACTTTAAAGAACTTGGCTTTTTCAGATCATATAACAAACAGACACACATCTGTTGATGCTCTGTATAAAGCAACATTCTGTGCTTATGAGGTACGATTAAAGTCTTTCCGAGGTTCTTTTTCTGTGCACATCATTTTCGCCACATTGTTTAAGCTGGTGCATAAACAATGTAAACTGCATCTCTCTGTTCGTCTTATCAATGTGTTGTTGACAGTGCATATGACTGCGAGTGCTGCGTCTCACCGTCTCCCCCTGCTGTTGAGGACTGGAAGTGGCCGACTGACTCTGCTGTGGGGAGAACTGAGACAGCTGCTGCTGCTGCAGAGAGTTAAAGATGAGAGGACCAGTGGGGATCTGGAGATGCAAAACACAGACACGCCAACAAGCAAGGAGCGGGAAGGTAAACGGGGAAAAACGGGGAGATAAGGACGAAGAGGGATCGGACAAAAAGAGGAAAGGCAGAAGTGATGCACATGGAGGAAGAGGGAAACGGGAGAGTTAACAGAGCAAACGGCACAGACCATTACCGCTATCAGATTATCAGCACGACTAAGAACTAAAAAGGAAAATGCACAAGCATTGATCTTCCACCATGGCTGCCTTCAGATTATCCCCTTTACTTCCTCTGTCACTAATCCTCCAGCAAAAGACCTTTGCTGTGAGACTCTTAGCAGCTCAAGAGGTAGAGGGTGATAATAATGCTGTCACTACCAGCGCGTCGGTTCTAGCCAAGGCATCACATCAGAACATGCATGTCCTCCAGATACTAGAACACCTTCATAAAGGAGCTCTCACTACATTGCATACACTCCATCCCAGGAGTGTTGGAACAGCGAGGAACATCTCTTTACTTTTGCTTTAAACTGAAAACATTTGGGTTTGTCACAAAATAATCAATATTGGACCAAAGATCAACATCTCTGCTTTTAGTTCAAGATTTTTGCATTTGGAACGGAAACACAGTTCAGCACATAGCATCTGTTGGCTGAACCAGCACGTTTTCTTTGTGTATTGGAAAAGATAAATATAAAACAGATCAAGCAAACCCATTGCTCGCCATGACCGGCCCATTGTGACCCACTGACATCATGAAACTTTCCTTTATTTTCCCAAGGCTTTTCCAGGTTGTCACTGCAGCCTCTCAGTTGCTCCATGTTTCAGAGAGAGATTCAGTCCCTTCAGGATCGGGTTGAGCTCTGTGGACCTGTCACCTCTTGCTCCTGAGTTTTGTCCATTCCAGAAATGCTTGTTTTCGGGGGTCTTCCTTTACAGTGTCGACACTGGTTTTTCCGTGGTTCACATCTGTTACTCTGCAGAAACCTGACATTTTTTCTTCTGGTCATTCAGAACAGACGTATTGCTACTACCACTGTTAGTCCAACGATTTTCCATCTTCTCTCTGCTTCACAGAGGCTTGTGTTCAGCCAGAGACAGCTCTGATCTTCATGTTGCCTACACCTCTAAATATAAATGCGGAGTCTGTGTCGGCTAAAACCACAGCGAATTACTTGGAAACAAAAGTTGAGATGTTGTGTTTTTTTTATGATTTTGATGTGAAATCCAAATGTTTTGCACCTACAGCCAATATAAATAGATTGACCTCACTGTTCCGACACTTCTGAAGGGGAGTTTATGTAATGACATGGTGTTGAAGGAAGTCTGAAAAAAAATGTGCGCTGCACTGTTAGCAAATCACTCCGTTAGGTTTGATACTGAGGCCAAACCAAACGTCAGAGGACGCTCCTGATGGTGTTACACACCGACGGAAACGCAGTCGTACCTGCAGCAGGTTCAGCGGTCTCAATCCAGCGCTGCTATTCAGGCCGAAAGGACTCCCTGAAATACACAACCACAGTTCAATTAACAACAGAAAACATTTCAAAAGCTCATTTATCCATGTCATGTGGTCTGATTAAATTATTAGTGTAATACACGAGGAGCCAGAGCAGTGGGATCTCCTACCAGCCTGGGCTGCAGACTGCATCGTGGGCATCAGGCCGCCAGGAGGCAGGATCCCGCTCAGGTTCAGGCCTGGACCCAGCATGGGGTTTGAGCCGCTCATCAGGGTCTGGGGACTGCTACGGAAACGTTAAACCACCATCAGGACAAGAGACTGACTCACGAGCGGCAGCATCACTGTTCGGACGCTTACCAGACAGAGCTGACCACGTTGATGAAATTGAGGCCGGCCGGATTGGCCATGACCTGCGACGAAGTGGTTCCCGTGGTGATGGACGTCCCCATGGTGGGGAGGGGAATGGTCATGACGGGCAGCGGCTGGCTGAGGGCCAGCTGCTGCTGGGTGAAAGGCGTGAGGAGGGCGGGCTGGGACTGGCTCTGGACCAAGGGAGGGTCTGAGGGAGTCGGGGTCAACGAGAGCGGGGCGGAGAGGGAGTCGGCGGGGTGCGGCGTCGAGCACGGCGTGTTGGTGGGGGTGGGGGTGGATGGCTTGGGGGTGCCCGATCCTGGAGGGGTGAAAAGCTTTGTCAGAGCTTGACTAGATGTTCCATTTTGTGATGCTGAGGGAGATGAGCGACAGCTGCTTCTGCTCACATTACTAGTTAGAGAAGTGATTGGATGATGCAATATCGCATGTTTGTCAAACTCCAGATATGTCCCTGCAGGCCGCCGCCTGTAAACATTTTGCAAGACCTGGACTCTTGTCAAAGTCGTTATCTCTTGAAAAAACCCAGACCTAGATTCTGGATCTTGACCAATTCTCCACTGGCCCCACACCACCCAGCAGGAGGCCCCTCGCCCCCCACCTCTGCATCGTCACCGGCTTCTTCACAGAAGTTCACATTTTTACTCCTTGGCAGTGACGTTTTGCCGACATTAATCTGGACCGACATTCACCGCTGACCAGCTGAAGGGTCGTACTCACTCTGTGTGGAGCCCATGGGAGACAGGGAGGCGGGCGACAGCAGGCCCACCTGGCCCAGCTCCATGGAGTGCTTCCTGCTCAGAGACTGGCTTTTGGCTGGAGGGGGCGTAGGACACTTGAGTAGACCACTGGTGGCTTGTGAACTATAAGGGTTACCTAGAGAGAAGAGAGGGTGAAGATATTTAGGAATGCTTTGGTGTGAATTTCATAGCATTTTCTATTTCCATCCGTTTTAAGTGAAAAGTTTGCAAATGTACGAACACTTCTTGATGACTTTATATTCAAGAAAAATAATTATCTCCCCTGAGCTGTTCTTTCTTTTTTTTTGTGGGTTTTATGATCCAACGCAAACGTAAAAAAAAATTACACTTAATGGTTTGCCTTTTAGACTTAAACCATGTGTTTGGCAGAGCTAATGCCTCCACTTTAACTTCAAATCAAAATCCCAATGTGGTCTAAATGCAAGTTATGAAAAGAAAAGATCCAAGTCTGACACTTTCACACATCCAACTCTGAGGCTGCACGTTGGCATCTCTGTTGCCTTCGGGCTTGGCTGCACTTTTTTTTTTTTCTCCACAAAACTCCTCCAGTAATAAAAGGGTGTGAGTTTTGTTTTTCTTATTAAAGCATTTGCTGGGATGGAGAAATCCATAGGAAGCCACCAGCGGAGCCTCTTTTATATCTGAACCTCATACTAAAAGGTCACGTCGGGGGAACCACTCCATCACACCTCTCTGTGAAAAACAGACCTGAGGAGCTGCTGCCTGATCCTGAAGGCAGTTTGATGGGAGGGGGCCGGTGCTTCACCCCTTTCCCCAGCACAGACGTCTGAACCAGTGGAGAAATGCCATCGCCCTGCGAATGAGGTTCGGACGGATTTGTTAACTGCGGCGTTCATTTTCTCCTCGATGTTAACTGCAAGTCACAAAACCACGCTCAACGAGCCTCCGGTAGAAATCGATCGGCGCTCACCTCATCTTTGCTGGGGGAAGGAGGCCCCTGTCCCACGCTGCCTGAGTTATGGGACATCTTCACCTGGCATTTCACGTCTCTTTCATACACTCCTTTATACTGAGTAAGAAACCTTTCAAAACACAAAGGTCTCACTTTCAGTAAAAGTCTTATCGTCCAAAATTCAATCAGTTTCCAAAGAAAATTCAAAAAAGTCACTCACCGGTCGGCATCTATCTTTGATCCTATGAGGAAACTGAAAAACACACAAAATAAATAATAACCAGGGTGTTTTTACAGCGGTAATTCATGTTCTGCCGAGTTTTTCCATATTAATTGTTCTTACGGAGGATGTATGAGTTTTAAGTCCGTGCTGTCCTCTTCTGCTTTTGGTTCTTTAGCGCAGTAGATCTTGCCGTACACCAGCGGATCGCCCATGGACTGGAAGATGGACACCTTGGTTCTCTGAGCTTGGCCTCCTACCTCACACTCGAATGTGTAGTCATCTATGACTTCCTGGGGAAAGAAGAGATGAAGAAGCACATGCTTTATGAAAATCTAAAACAAGTGAGAACACTCGCAGTCAGACTGTGGCTGGGAGTCTTACTAGGTTTACACATTCTTCCCACGCATGAGCAGGATTTAGCAAGTCCCCTCCCAGAGTTCAACAGCATATTCCAGGCTATTTCTAAGCAGAGTGGTGATTCTAAATTGTGGTGTCAAACACAAGTGTAACCATTTATCGTTCTGTCTCCGTTCGTCCTGTGATGAACTGGTGCAGGGTGTAACCTTCTCTGTTCCGTAGTGAGCCGGGACTGACTCCAGCAGCCACGAATCAAATGAAGTTAGACGGATGGTTCAGCTCGCTATGTCTCAGCACTCCTCAACTCAACAGAAAACCCAAAACACCGGCGACGGATGTGTATCATAAAAATGCTTGAGTGAATGGGAAAGAGTTAAATTACTTTGGTATTAAGTCACACCAGATCTAAATGAAGCTGTTGGAAAACACACTGATGGATTCCACTATTTGGCCACAAAAATGCCTCTTGATTTATAATGAGTGAAAAAAAAATGTAGCAACTGCAGAAGTTAAAAAGGAAAGGAGTAAGAAAAATCCCTAATCCATCAACTCAAGGATTTTCCTAAAGGATTAATTTAGCTGGAAATAGGCTGATAATTCAAGACTATTTAGGGATAGAAGTGACATAACTCACACAAGTGACTAAATCAAGTATATCTAAATGAGTGTGAAATTTAAAACTGCTTTAAAGTTTAACACTGACGACAGTTAAGTTGGTTTTTCATCAAAAGGCAAGTTGTGTCAGGTTCCTTAAATCTAACCTTTTATTGACAATTAAAGTGATAAACCAGATAATGACAATATGGGGAGTTCAGCAGGAGAGAGATTAGTTTACTCTGTTTCCAGGAGACAATTTAAATAAACACTCTTTATAACGACAGCCATCAATGTTCACTCTGCAGTCCAGCTTACCTCAGCAGGCCAAATCACCGTCGTGGGCTGAGAGTCCTCCAGCTGCAACGACTTCTCAACCACTGCATACTTTTCCACCTGGAGCAAGACACAAACCACACAGCTTTAATAGGACAGGCAATATAAAGGACTCTAAACTAAGTAACATTCAAGCAGTTTAAATTCAAAGCGACAGTTTCACCAAAAGATGACTGAACCACTTACATCGATTTCCTTCGGTACGGTTAGCTGGCAGTTGCTCTGCTTCCACATGTCGACGCACTGCGGGCGAAGGGAAGAAGTCAGAATGGCAACACCAGAAAAACGGTAATCAGAGCAGAGACGTGTTGGGATACTCCGGAAGAAAGAGCCATGAACTTGTTCTCAACCCATCATTCTATTTGCTGAGGGAATTTAACACAGAACGGGAGACAGTGGTTTGGAAAACTGTGCAGCTCTTAGTGGGTTTAAATGAAAAGACTACTGAATGTTTTAAGAATGTTGCTCCAACCTTTCTTGATGTCCTGTCTCAGTCACCACAAAGGATCTGTCCTCTTTAACATATCCAAACAAAATGTCTGACCATCTACTTTTTGTGGCATTAGGGAAACGACAGCTAATACAAGGTATAAAGACTCCTATACAGCTGCATATATCACTTTTTTATGAACGTCAATTGCAACCTGCAGAAGAAACTTCACCGAAACCAAACCAGAGCTCATTTTTTGAGCAGCTGGGGGCAAGAAAAACAGCAAGATCTGAATTTTTATTTTACAGTCTGCCATAAACATCAACAGCAAGCTCCTGACAACACCAGCATGATGTCTGTGCAGCTCAATCCAAGTTAAGCAGCTGCCAGTTTGAAAATGAAAAAATTAAAATAAAGTGCTCTCAATGTTCCGCACTCATTTTCTCCAGAAAGAGAACTCAGTGAGGCAGAAAGTCAAGTCAAGCGGTGCTGGCAGTACACACCCTGCTGACAAGCAACCAACAGTGAAATCAGAAACGCCTCGACTAAAGACAAAAACATTATCGCCAAAACCGGACGTACTGTCAGAAGATCAATTCATCACACTTCCCAGATAAAGCAACGCCGTAAATACACCGGATTCCCAAACGCCATTGCGTGCTTGACAGAATGTGAAAAAGAAGTGACCGCTCACGTTTCCAATCTTGGAGATCTTCAGGTCTATGACTGGCGCTGGCTTCTTCTCCTTTCTCCTCTGCAGGTAGTCGTAGAGCCGGAGCTGTGGTGGAAGGGGCAGATGGGAGAGCTCCTGCTGCCTGTTCAGCGCAGCCCGGGAGTGCCTTTTGAAACACCTACGATATAAACAAACCCTGTCAGCGACGGCCTAGTACTCGGTGTTTTCTGGCACAGTTCAATGTCGGCATTCATTACCGTTTCATCGAGCGAGTGTTCATTTTTTGTTTGTTGTAAAGCAAACGGTTGGCTGTGCAAGTAACAGAAATGGAAGGATCCAGGCACAGAGGCTCAGCTGTGGCCAAAATCAACTGACTCTCCAGCTGCAGTTTGTCATCCTGGAGACAAAAAGAGAAGAAATTAACAAAAAAAAAAAACAGACGGAAGAAATACAAGAGATGGTTGCTGAGTCAACTGCACACTCAGTGAGTATAAGAGTCGAATATCATGTGATCCAGAAATTAGAAGTTATATCCCACAATTTCTTCAATATTAACGGATCAGACAATACTTTACCTGTGTCCATTTGTGGTGGTCACTGGTCATGGCATGTACGTCACAGATCAGCGTCTGACAGACAAAACATGTGGACATAATTAAAAAAAGAGTAGAGTACAAATAGGGTAACACATTTCCACTAATAAAATTCTAATTTAATTAGTAGTTATTAGTAATATAACCTGCATGGTTGGGCGCAGCAAGATGTGCCTGGTCTGATAGGTCGGAATCTTCATATTACCAGATTGTCTGTAGTCTCTCACTTCAACTATGACGCATCCACAGTGGAAAATATTCACCTGAAATACAACACACAAAGTACAATTCAGACAAAAATGTACAAAGGGTAAAAACAGCGTTCATTTAAGTACACCAATAACTGAAACTTGTGCATTTTAGGAACAGAAGAGTATTCTTCAATTAAGTTTTCCTGTTTCAAATTATGTTTTTAGTTTTGTATTGATGTAATTAAATCTCACTTGTGATTTCTCTAACAGATCCACCAGAATGGGCGGCAACTCCTCAGCATCCAGGTACTCCAGCAGTTCCCTTTCTTCGTATGGCAGACGGATGGTTTCAGAATCTGGAAAGCAACACAGATGTAACTGTTACCAGAACGTCATGAGAACACAGAGATTAACACGGTGCAAAGGCTCGACTCAAGGAGCTGCTTGGACAAAAATCGCTCACCAGATCCATTTTTCCCCCTGAGCATTAACGAATAGCCTTCATTCCCAGGGTACAGATTCACCACCAGACATGATACAGACTCCTGAGACACCAGCTTTTCCAGTAGATTCACATTTCTTCTCAGATTCTACATTAAGACAAGAAAGAAAATGCATGAAACCTGCAAATTATAATGAATATATCACAGCTGTTTTGTCAGAAAATGAATCAAATGTCCACTTACACTGTTCAAAGAATTAGAATCACAAACATTGTTCATAAATAAACAACAGCGGTTATTCCACAGAAAACTTTTGCACTATTATTACAAGACAAGAGTTGTACACCACAAACCTTTAACTCTGGCTCTTTCTCACATTCTTCCATATAGAGCTCATAGAGCTTCTGATACAAACTCTTCCTCCCGCCAGATGAAATTCTTCTCTTGGCAGGTCTCTGTCGAGCACTTTCAACAATATACTGGAAGAACAGACAGCGCTTTAATGACTGCTGACTAAAGTTTCACAGTAATGGTGCATGTAAAAAGCGGTTTTAAATATCTGTGACAAATGAATTAGCTTGTTTTTTCCACAAAAACAAGCAATGAAGTCATAAGTACATTTTGTATTTGTTATTTTTTATTAATTTTTTTTTTTTTTTTACCTCGGCTCGATCCAATGCATATTCCAAAACTTGTTGCTTTGGGGGGGAATGAGCAAAGGGGAATAGATTAGTCATAACTGGAACTCACACTTTTGAAATGGACCAACATGGTGGAGCTATTTTCTGCCAAATAATCAGAGGATGAGTAGAAGCAAACGATCCGACAGGAGGTGAAACTTACCATTGTGGTCCACAGCCAGTAGACGATGCTGACCTTTCTGCCCAACACTGTCCCCTTCCTGAAGCGACCATTCACGCCCTGCGACAGCAAAACAAACACGCGACCAGAGAATTAACAGAGATGCAGACCAGGTAGCTGGCAAGCTGCTGAGACTGAAGGTGATGCCAAACAGTCTGGCTGGCACCTCATCAAATGGCACACACAAACTGAGTGACGAGCGAAAACAGCATCCTCTAAACTTGATTCAACACTTGAAACGTCGCGCGCGAGTGAGCGCGCTGCTCACGTTATGTAAGAGCTGAAGACCGAGGCGAGTCAGCTCTGGGGGCCACGAGCCCGGGGAGCCAAACACAGCCACCGGGAGCAGCTGGACAGCAACAAGCTCGGTGATGCCTGACCGTGGTGGAGGCTAGCAGCACGGCTACCGTTAGCATGCTAGCCCGCTCCGAGTGGGCTGAGCTGTAAGTTCAGAGCGACGCGAACGGCTCGCACGTCGCCCGAAACGACGCCCGGCGGGGCGACGGCGGCCCGAGCGAGTGGGGTCGACTTGCCTTCGGGATTGCATAGCGGTCGATTGTAGTTCCGATGCAAGAAAACGAAATGAAATTGAAATATCAGTGGTCTTCATTGAAAAAAAGTCGAGGCTGCAGCCATTTTCTTCCAGTGTGACAACAACAGCCCGACTTCCGGTTTGGGCGGGAGTGGGCGGGGCCTCAGTGAGCGCCCTCTCCACGGCTGATGTGTGATCAGTGGAGACAGATGTGTTGTGCAGATTGTGGTGCAGACACACTCAGATATACTTTCTCCTGCAGACTGATATGGAGACACTATTGAGACAGAGAAATACTGTGTCATTATCTCAACAACAACAGGGAAGGACTGCTGCATGTGTTTATTTACACCTCTGTTATCAATGCTTTATATTTTCACTTAAAGCACATTTGTTTGTCTAATGTAGCATTTAAGATTATTCTTTAACTGTCGAACCTAATGTTTTATTTAATGTGCAGAGATCAGTTATTACATATCGTAATATCTTTCAAATGAAAGACAAAAGAAAGTACCTAACACTGCTTTCTTTAATCTTTTGAGAGATTTTATCATTTAACATTTAGATAAATCCATTCTGTTCATAAAATTAGACACAAAATGTCTGATGAGAGCATTAGTCAGCAGAAACAGCTGACTGGCACAGGCCAGGTCATGTAACCTGCAGCTTCTGAAATGTGTCTCTGTAGTAATTAAACCCAAGCGGGCAGTGAACAGTGGCAAACAGACAGTTGGCATTAAATGATGTTATTTTTACCTCATCAGTACATATGCTGCAAGCATGTGAGCTCGTGCATAAAATTTACAATACAGCCATTTAAAGGCGACTTCATCACAAAGATTATTCATGATCACATTACCTCGGTATTTCACTAACAGTACGGAGTTTATTCTCTAAGCAGAAAGCAGGAAACAGTCTGGTCCACCTTTGTCCTCACAATCATAACCACACTCTTTTTGGCATTGAACTTGATGCCATATTGCTCTCCATATTTTGAGCAGACTCAGAGCAGCTGTTATCGAGGCGAGAGGGGTCACATAATGACAAGATCGTCTGCAGATGGTTGAGGAGATGGCCACCCCCACTGGGTTATAAATTGGGATCTAAAATATGTCAATAAAGACCTGACTTCTTCAAAACTGAGGTCTAAAATTAACAGTATGAGTCGAGCCTTTACTCTTTAACTTCATTCAGTATCTGGTGAGTTGTTATTTGTTATTTCACCTGGTAATGAAGCCTTCCATGAGCAGACATATTGACGAAAACTCCTCAGGTATAAGAAGGACATGTAGAGATTTTAATTTCATGCTCTTTTCTCAAATAATCAGCTAAGTTTGAAAGATCCTTTGTTGAAATATTCATCACTGTCAAACAAGAACCTTGCCAAGGTTATAGACTGATGCTGATTGGATTTCTGAATGTAAATTGACTTAATTAAATCAGCACTTAAGCCTAAAGGTCAGACACCAATGAAATATCGTCTAATCACCCGTCTAGTATTTTGATTAATCTTTAGGCCACTATTACCCATCGATTTTTTTTTGTATCACACACACACAGGGAGAAGTGTAATTCCCGCATGGAAAAGCTCCAAAGCCTGCATGGATGCACACCAGAGATTTTGTTTTGAGGCGAGAGAGCTGACCACTATGCAGCTATACGTACACTATTTTACAGGATTCTCTTTTCACAGGTTGCTATAAGAATGAAGCAATTAAGCAATCTAAATAAGACAAATGAGTGACAAATGACCCACCAAAGCTTTGTTAAATTATGCAACTTCCTGTTCAAAATAATATAATAAAAAGAATACATAATTAAAACAGTAGCCAATGCATTTAATTGAGTTTGTTGAACAAGGTCAAAGGGAAGTGTTTTTTTTCAAGCTACAATCTCGGCGACAATGTGGTTAGCCTGAAGTGCCACCATTGCACAGCAGGGGGAAGAGCAGGATAGCAGATCCATTAGGCTGACTGCCACAGTTCAACAGGTTTTAGTCTCTTTGTGAATCCCAGGGCAGGTGCAAATGCAGAAAGCACGAAAAATTCAGAATTAAAAAAAAAACAAAACATTCACAACCCAAATAAACAACCATTTAAATAGCAACAATTTACTGATCCAGTCAGCATATGTATATACAACGTTGACAGTTTTATACAGTTTCACCAGTTCCAGTTTGACTATAAGCTTTCAAAAACACAAACCCTTCACTTTAAACAAAGAACAATTGTGCCTCATAACTTACATCTCAAAGCATTATGAAAATCAATCAATGTGTTAAATAATTTGTCCCTAAATACAGATCTTTTTGATATGAATCAGGAAAAATACATAGTTTTAATCTTGAAGTGAGTGTGGGTTTCTGTGAAAAACAGTTTATATATGTATATATGTGTGTTTATATATATATATATATATATATATATATATATATATATATATATATATATATATATATATATATATATATATAAAAATATGTGTGTGTGTGTGTGTGTGTGTGTGTGTGTGTGTGTGTGTGTGTGTGTGTGTGTGTTTTAAACTAAATTTGTGTAATATCAATGAACATATTTTTTGGGTCTAGCTGTGTTAAAGGGTTTTCTTTCATCATCCATGTCTCAACAGCAGCACAAGTCAGTCTTTTGTGAAGGTAGAAAGGGTCTGGGTGTGGTTCGGGTTGGGACCAGTCCTCACCTGCTGCTCACTCACACACAAACACATCTTGTTCATGCGAATGCACGTGTCACCAGTGCTGCCAGCATGTTTCTGAAGAGAATTCGTCAAACTGAAATGGTTTGGAGTGACTCAACAATAAATGTTTCCCCTGTGACTCAAATCTTGGAGCAAGCTTTAATAAGTCACTGACTGGACAGTACTCCAGCAACGCCACTCGCTGGACATTTACTAAGGAAAAAAAATATTGTCTCATCATCTAAACCAACACATGCCAGCTTCTTCTGAATTTTTACATATCGTGAAGAAAAAAAAAATCAGTTTTATATTATAGGCAAAGAACACCACCTCTGTACATTTTACTCATATTTCCATTGGTCTATGTTATTACAAAAGACCTCGACTGTTGAACAAACACAGATCCTCCCAATAATTCATATATATGTCCCCACCAGTGAAGACTGAGGTTGGTTGGACGGGGCGTGAATAATCATATAACACTGAGCAGCTGGAGAGTCGGGATTTTCATAGAAAAAAACAGAAAAGCAACGAAATGTACTGAATGTATTCGACACTGTGTGAGTGCAGAGCAAAGCCGGCCCTCCTGAGAGAAGTCTGTTTCAAGAAATGCAGCAAAACCTGGGCTTTGGGATTCTTAGAATGGAAGTGTTCTCACTTTAAAATTTGTTCCAAAAACACATTAATATGCCTTACATACTGCAGACATGTTTTTTTATAAACACAAAGTGACAAGAAGGAGTCCAGTTTGATAATAATGACGATAATGGCTCCATGCAAACTGTGAAACTCCATCTCAGAGAAATGTTTCGTGGGGGGTTCAATGGTGGAATGTATCTCACTTCAGGTCTTTTCTCTTTTGATTTTGGAATTAGCTCTGACAGCAACACATCGATCAATACCTCAATGTTACAATCTTAAAAAAACAACAACATTGTT
The DNA here is from genome assembly GCF_902148845.1 of Salarias fasciatus. NCBI lineage: Eukaryota > Metazoa > Chordata > Actinopteri > Blenniiformes > Blenniidae > Salarias > Salarias fasciatus. The sequence goes on from NC_043754.1 coordinate 16,553,630, forward strand.
TTGGAAAATGGTACATTTCAGTACTCGTGAACTCTAAGTTCACTTCTTGCAGTGCAGCCATTTAGAGGAAGCTGTGGGATTTTGAATGAACTCATCCTCCAAAGTAGAACCTGGTATCAATTATATATCGTACCCAGGATGCATTGCGGTAACACAGAGGTGGTAGATGGCCAGGGTTGATGACTTACTGACTGAGACATCTATAAACAGTATTTTGATTGTGAAGTAAACATTGGCTTTCACGAGAACACGAGGATCCAAGACCTCAGGGGAGCTGAGATTCTCCATTTGGGTTTATATGAGCAGAAACACAGAAAGTGCACCGAATGATGTGCATCATGTTCATTCACGCAGATTTCTGTGTTCATTGCTGGGGTGGAAGTAACAAATTACAAATACTGAAAGTGCAGTGATTTAGTAGTATTAGTAGGTGTTTCCATTTTTAAGGATATCTAATTATGTAATTTCAGTCCTATTCAAGTACAGGTTCCACCACGTGTGAATTTGTATGAGTCACTACTGAAAACACCCTCAAACTGAACTCATTCAAACTGTTGTTTGTGCATTTTTACGTTTAACAAGTTTAAGATTTTAACATTTACGAAAATTTCTTTACATCTGTCTAATTCACACGTTTACAGATTGTCCTGGTGTAAAATTAGGATCATTGGGTTTTTCTCTGTTAAAGTGCTGTGAGATGTCTGCGTTGTATTTGGCACCATATAAAAACAAACAAAAACAATGAAGTAGCCAGATAGAGTTTGGATGAACTCTTCCTCTTATGCATTGCCTTTTCTCTACGTGTGAATTTGCAGTACCGTTTCATATTTTACATTTGTCTATAATGTTTTTCTTTATAAGATGGATTGCAGGTAGATGTACATATACTTTATGCAACAAAATCAAACAAACATCTGGCACTGACAATGCAGTTAAAAATTAACCAACACTTTGAGTAGCTTTTCACAACCTTACTTTCTATTTTTCTTTAAATGTCCATTAAAACGGTTCCTTTATATGTCCTTACACAGCTATTACAAGCAATTTGAAATGAATGTTTGCTGCAAGAATACATTTTGTGACTGTTTAACCTCTGGGAAACTACTTTTGACAAAATAGATTGTACTTTCAACATTTTGAAACAAGTTATCTAGTTGCAGCCACTTTGTTGATCCACTGCAGAAAATAAAATCATTGGAACATAGCAAAAGTCTTGTGCACTATTTTCTTCTCATTTCAAACTCTCATAATTGGGCTTTGGTTTGTCGGTTGGGGCCAGTTGCAGTTCTGCTTTCTCTTAAACATTCATTTTTCTGTACTTGTGACTTGTTTTACCACCAGTGCAGTTGTCTTGGTAATACAAACCATTATTTCAACACGACCGGAAATACAAAGATAAACTGGTGCACTGGCACAAGAACAGTAATTTTACTGTACTGGTGGAACGGTTTGCATAAAGGCCAAAATATGGTTCTGGAATAAATATTTTTGAAACTTGCACGAGGAAAACAAATGACTTCAAAAATTGTCAATATTTGGAAGATTTTTTTTTTTTTTTTTTTTTTTTTAAATCTAAACAATTAGAGAGTCAAAAATCCAAACTGTACTGAGGTGTGACTGATCACGCACCAAAAAAATGCCTTCACAGTAAAACTCAATCCGCTTTGGAATAAACTTTGAGTGAAAAAAAAATATGAAGAAGTAAGGAAACAGGCGATAACGGGAATGATAAATAAAGGATAGCAGATAATGAAATCTGTCAGGATTTACATATGAGCACACGTCCAGCAGAGACAATACAAACAACTTTTCAACATATTTTGACTTGAATGCTTGACAAAACTTGTAACATCTACGTCCACGTCCCCCCTCCTTCCCGCCTCCTTCCTGCCTGTTTCACCTTGACAGATGTGGGACCTGGAAGCTGAGCGAGAGAAGACTTTTCCAGCTGAGTCTGTTTGTTTCTCCTGAGCGAAGCGACGAGGACTGCAGCTGTGTGCCTGTTTACAGCATCAATCTCAGTCCAAGTGAAGCCATGTCATGATTTCCCTGCGCCAAAATGTCTCTGTGGACGCCGCATTTAAAACTATATGGTGCAGAACGATAAAAAGTAAAGATTTACAGGGTGCTACTTTTACGCAACGACCTGTTTTCATAAAGAATTTGAGGACAAATAGGAAACATTTATTGAAGGAAAAAAAAATGCATTAAGTAAATGAGGCATTTATATTACGTTCCCTGAGCAAATGAGAGCTTACACATTGCGAATAAACAGTCAGTCGCGCAGCTCATTCACTGTTCTAAAGTGTCACAACTGATTTAGTAATGTGGCTTTTCTCAGCAGGAAAAAGTACATCCCAGAAATCACAAACTATTTACATACTCAAAGGAGACAATATCTTGTTATTTTACACCTTTGTACACGAGTTAGTGTCTCTTCCATTCATTAACTTTCTGCTGTGAAATCTACTTCTCATATTTTTCTCAGAGAAGCATAAATCATTCAGGGGTGTGAAAGAGGGAGCATAGACTGCATGCTATTAAATTATGAATGTAGGAAGCTGAGGACTCTGTGGCTTCTGGGCCACCAGCCACTTCTTTACTTGGGCTCAGCTGCAGTCCGGAGAGAATTATAGCTGTATATTTGGCCCCTGCACGCTCTGATCGCAGGACTCAGCTTCTGCTCCAAAACAATGAGCTATTGTGGAGTTACTCAGGATTATGCTGCAGAAGAAAGAAAATCACAAGTTTGGATGGGACAGCAGCAAGAACACACATACATTGGGGAGCTTGTGACAGTGCAACAGACATGTTTTTCTCTATGTTTCTCTGGTTGGATTATAAGAAACCACTTCTTTATGCATTTAAAAGAAGAAAATAGAGCTTTTTTTGTTTCAAATTGTGATGACATTCAGCATTTTAAACTTAACATAAAACTAGACTCGAGAATGTGCTTTTAATGGTGTGTTTAAACATGAACTCAGACACCATAGTGTTTAAGAAGTTATCCTTTTTCAGTTTTTGGTAACACAGAAGGAATTAAAAAAGTGTTTATTTCAAAAGCTGTTTTTAATTATGCAAGAGACATTTGGTTCAAAGACTCCTGTTTCTGTGTAGTGAACTAAGCACAGGCAAAAATTAATTTCCTTTTATATGTTTTTCTCAGCCGCCTGTCGCTCTGTGAGGTCTAAACTGACCTCATCTGTCGTAGGAAGCCAGCGGCAGGGCTGATCGGGAGACAGAATAATAGACAGAAACAGACCACATTTCTCTGTAACACTCTGAGCTTCAGTCTTGAAAAGGTTCACAAGAATTCAGAATTCTCTGAAATAAATTTCTTTCTTCAGAAAGTGATGCTAAGATCATTAGCGCTGATGTAACAGTTGGACGGTAACCTGTGAGCCTTGTATGTCTTTTCTCTGAAGTCATGAGAAGGAAACTCTGTGAAAGCCTGATTTCCATACAGGTGGGTCGACCACCACGAGCTGGTCCAAGCTTGCAGGCTTTATTTGCAGCTTTCAGCAGCTCCGCAATGCAAGGGCGCCTCAGCTTTGAGCCAGCTCCCCCGCTGAATCCCACAGCTCTCCGGCTCTGGCAGCTCCTGCTCCCTCGCTGTCTCGGGCATTTCTTCTCATGCTCCCAGCCAGCTACTGCACACATGTGAGGAGAGGCAATTAACTGATCGGCTGCAGAGTGAGCGGTCCACTACAACTCTCCCCTGCAGCCGGGCTCAGCCACCTTCCTGACTCCTGACTCAACACTGTCCTTGAAAATGGCCTTGGCGTTTTCTTTTATTTCAGTATAAAGATAAGACGAATGGGATGAACTTGATCAAATATATAAAGGCCAGTGTAAAACATGACAAAAATTAATGTTTCTTTTCAAACAAACAAAACAGGAGAAGTATTTCAACAATGCAGTCACACATGAACATTGTCAAAAAAAGGATGAGTTGTTCTCATCACACTGTTTCTGTCTGACACATGAAAAACAGCCTGTTGATGCATGTGGTCACAGGCCTTATCCACAGCTAGATCAGAAAACTCTGCTCGTATCAGAACATTTTTTTTTTTTAACAGTGTGCTTGTTCGCGATTATAAAGCTTCATGGTGAAAATGGTCTCTGGGAGTGTAACTATGTAACATCAAGAGAAACAAAACATTAACTGTGAGAGAAAAAAAAGTTGGAGGGAAAATCAATTTGCCCTTTGCATGCCTTGGCTGTGTGGTAGTTTTTGGTGTCTGGAGTGGTAGAAGATCAGAAGTTATGGGGAATCCCCGTCTGTGATGTTTTTGGAAAGAACGCACCAACCCGCTAATGACTAATAAAAAACACTAAAGAGGAAGAATATTAATCATGCGTCGGCCGCTGTTCCTCCTTACTTGTGATAGTAAAAGTCTATCTGTTGTCTACATTTCAGTAACCTGACCTTGAACGACTCTCAGTCGCTCTCTGAGGTCAGTGACGTCGTTGGATTCCAAAAATGGAGGATGCGCTTCCAGAGAAGCAACAAAAGAGCTCTTGAATAACTGAGGGTGAACGTCAATATTGGACGCCATCCTGAAACAGCAGGAGGGATCAAGGCCTCTGTGTCGAGGGGGGGTAGGAGGAGAGGTGGATATCATCCAAACCAACAAAGACTGCTCAGTTTTTAGTGGGTTAGTGTAGTGTGCTTATTAATCTTGGACGTGTTTCCTCTGTGAAGGCACGATAAACAACAGCCTTGATTGATTTACTATTTAATGAGGTCTTCACTGGCTCAGAGAGAGTGTTGCTCTTTGCTTTTTTCACTCGCAGAGATTTTTATTTCCAAGAAAAAGACACACAAATCTTACCACAGCATTTATCTTCAAGTTGGTTTAGATTTAGTTTAGGTTTTAGGGACATCAAAAGCAGCAATTACAGAGAAATCCCACTGAGTTAAAAATGTTGGAGGTTATTAAAACACTGCAAATAGGATAAGGCATAAGTCGATTCCAACAGAGAAAAGTATTATTTTCTAAATCTACTTCTCAGTGTCAAACCTGGTGCAAATGACTCAACTGAGATGTGAATGTTTGTATGGCTTCAGTTAACAAATCAAGATGCTGAACAATAGTGGAGCAGTTAGCACAGTGTCTCATCACAAGAAAGTCTCTGGTTTGAGTCCAGGTTCCACGTACTCCATGTGCTGTGTGAGATTTCTGCAGTTGCTCTGATATAGTCCAAAAGGAGTCTCTTTGAAACTGATAAACGTGAATGTCAGTGTGTGTGTGTGTGTGTGTGTGTGTGTGTGTGTGTGTGTGTGTGTGACCAGCTGACCTGTTGATGGACCAGTGACCTGTTGGTGACCAGAGACAGTTTATCCTCACTTTTCTTTCGGATTCACAAGCATTATAAAGGTGCTAATTATGCGTGTGGAGAACCGACGGGAGTATTCTTTTACATCCACTGCAGGCTCTGTTATCACAGGAAGACAGTTCAGTCATCGGCTTTAAAGGCAACAGAGAGTCATTAAGTTTCCGTGCCGCTTTTCTCAGTTTCAAATGGAAACACTTTCTCACACACATGCGGATCTCCTGTTTTGTCTCCGTGATAAGCAGCTGTCTGTGTGTGATATCTGGAGCAGGGATTTCTCATAAAAAAACAATGGCTGGGCCAACTTCGGCACATATTCACAAACATGCGGCCGTGGTGAGGGCTCTTGCACAAACAAACTCATAAACAGAGAGATAGAGAAGCAAAACAAAGGCAGATGACAGTCAAGAAAAACCTAAAGGGAGGCTGAACAGACTGACAGACGACTCATCATGAACCCAGTTACGGTTTTGAACAAGTCCTGAAAATACTCTTGCGCACTTCTTTTTTAATTCATGAGAAAGGAGTAGTTTTCTCACGCAGTGCTTTATTTCACTAGGGCATGGTCGCCCTCACTTATTGAAGGAATGCACCATATCATTACACTGGTGTAGACCAGCACTAGCCTAATTATAACAGTCCAAAATGCAGTGCTCTTCATTGAAAGTTTCCTTTTGAAAGTAAACATGGACATTAAACACAACTATTTGTTCACCCACAGTGAGGAAGACAAAGAAAAAAACATCTGGTTTGCACGATTAATTCCTCCCAGTAATCTTTCAACCCAGAGACCGACTCTGTGTTACTTCAGTGTCACACAGTCTAGGGACAAATGACAATAAGTTGTCCCTGGCATGTGCTTTATTGGTTATTTTTAGTCTGCGCTGTCAAAGGCTGACAGGAAATAAGGAGTCACGCAAATCAGAAAGATAAGAAAAGAAGAGTTGGTCTTGCATGGTGGCATGCATGTAATTCTTTCCGTCACAAACCAACGGGAACACAATTTGGCTTGTATTACGAAGAGAAAAATAGTCTTTATGGTGACGAACGAAGCTACACAGTCATGGCAGGGAAAGAAAGTAACTGTGATAAAAATTCCTCTTTATTATATGTACCCTGAGGTTATTTATTCAGCAAATGACATCAATTGACATGGCAAGGTATGACTCAAAAAGAGCTGGAAATACAAGTCCAAGCAAATCAGTTTAACCTCGGGAGAGGAAAACCAATCTCGTATTCAGACCGGGAAATGGCGGTTTATTCATGGTAGAATGAACTGTTTGAAACGTGTCTTAAAGGTTTCAGGCACGGACCTTGAATTGTGATGAATTGCAGCCCAATCGGTGCGTGGTCTGAGTCCTCTGAGGTTCACATGTAGAAACGCCAAACTGCAAGTGTTCAGTGAGTCATTAGAGTGCGAGCAGACCCCCGCCGTCGACCGTTTCTCCAGAAATGACTCAGATTTATTCTTTGTTCTCTGCTTCTGATTGCATCTCTGTGTGGGCAAACGTTCGGCTCTGTATCAACCCAGTGTTTCACCAGAAACGCAGCCAAGTACGCAACAGTGGCTGTGTGTGAGAAAGTGAGAAAAAAAGAAAGAGAGAAAGAAAGCGGGAAAGGCAAGCCAGGAATAATTTCGGACAGGATTTGCCTGATGGGACAGCGCAGCATGGGGTGTTGGCCAAAGCAAACACACCGAGAGCCAGTACGTGAACACACGTCCTCTGTTTTCCAAAGCAGTGACAAGTTTACTCCATGACCTCTCTGCCCGCTTTCCTGCTGCAATTGTCTGTGAGGTTTGAGTGGACAGTCAGGGCAAACGCCGGGAGAACAACCGGCGCAAACTCAACGCAGGAAAGCATCGTCGTGTAGATAAATTGGCCGAGCCGCTTCGGTTTTTCGCATGGTGCAGTTCTGAAATTGTCAAATCACAATTAGCGCATTTTAAAGGTTTAGTTTTAGAGATTCAGATGCTATTTACTTAGTTTTAAATTGTGTTTTGGCTCAGAGGAGAGAAAGTTTCACTCATCGTACAAATATTTCAGGGGAATAGCAGATTGTCAAACAATGCTCACTTCAGAACTCAGATTTCTCTTCACTTATGTCATGGCAGAATTGTGTTTTCCTGGATCCTCCTTTGCAAAAAATGTTCCAAGGCGAGCCAAGGCACATAGACTGAAAGGATCTATAAAGTTCAAACAACCGACAAGGGTTCAGGCCACTGACTTCAGGTGCCCATTAGACTTATTTTAGTTTATGTTTCAGCCGTTGGCAGGCGAGAAATGTTTAGCTTTCCCTGATTTAGCTGCCTACAGGCTTCATGGAAATGCCCGCTGAATTCACAGCCCATAAAAATTACCTCAAGTGTTACATAATTCAAACTGTGCCACAGAACGAAATCCAGAAATCTTAAATCAGAAGAGAGACAAATTTAGCGTTTGCAATTACTTTTGTTGATCTTCTCCCTTTAATGCCCCGCTCTGACTGAGTCAGTCCACACAGCCGCACAGTAAGTGACTCACACTCACATCTAATTTTTTAATATCCTGCTTCAGCACGTTGAGCTGTAATTCACTTTGGTCTATTGTCTGTCTTTTCCAAAAAATATTCTGAAGGTTAGAAGGAAAGTATGATGGGAGAAAACAAAACATCTGCTGGACTCATTGCGCTGACTGTGCAGCATTAAATTATGCTCTTGTAGCAGAGCGCTAAATGACACTACCTGCTCTTTTATGCACCTTTTACTGCAGTGACGTTAAAGTGAAGGAAGCTGGAGCTTATAGAGAAAAATGGCTTGCAAATGTGTGACATAAAACTGAAGTTGTACCACGATCACTTTTAAAGTCACAACGTGAGGATGTCAAAAAGACACATCACGACCCTACCGAGAATTATTACACATCTGCACCTCCCATCAGTTTTACGCACGCTCACAGTCAATAGCTGTCTGCGCTGCAGTTTCACTGCAAAGATTCACCATCACAACACTATTCCTGCTCTCAGCAGACAGCTGTTTTTGTTAAACTGGCACATATAGTGTAATGAATGACAGATACAAGCAGCAAATCCCAGCATTTTTCTTGAGAAGTTGGTGGAGACCAAAAAAAAAAAGTGACTAATGAAAGTCATATCTGACTTAAAAGAGGGCTTCGGGGGCCTCCAGACACATTGGAACAAAGCAAGTCTGTCCACAACATTCTACATAAATGTTTACTAGTATAATAACTTGAGCTAAAAAGCACATTTGAATGAAAATACCGCAGCTCAAAGTGCATCGCAGGTCAAACAGGCAAATCAAAGAATGGCACGAAATCATCAATCAAACATAAATATTTTAACATATTGCAGAGGAAAAAGGGGTTGCATATTAATCAAACTGTGGCAGTAACCATCTGGCTAAACGGGGGAAAAAAAACCACACACACCTAATGGCTCGACTCTTGCTTTATGAGGGTTGTGTAAGTTCACTGTAACAGTCTGAAGTTTTAGTATCAGTCAGGCAACACAGAGGTAACGTTGGAGAAAACACCAAACCAATGAAACTCCATCTATCACTGCTAGCTGAGGTTTTTTTGGCCAAGTGCTTGAAAACCAGTTCAAGGTCTGAGGTTATGTAAGGAGAGGTCTTGGTGGAGGCGGAGGTGGAGGTCTGAGGGCTTCCTCTGTCTGTCTGCAGAAGACATGTGGGTCAGGTCTTGTTAGGAGACTGAGACGCAGCTGCCTGAGGTCGCTGGAAAGCCAGCTGATTCTCACACCCAGACCTAATAACTCTCTGCTCTGTGAAGTTTTATCACTGGTTCTAACTTTTATGTTTTGACCACAACACTGATAGATGATTTATAGTTTTGTGATAAGGAATAAATAAGGTTTAGGCCACACAGACTCCATCACGGTTATCATTTTCAGCTTTGAAATGTAAGATTGTATCCTCCTATATGTAAATATAATAATTTAAAGACCATTACTTTCTTGTTTGATTCATATTTTTTTTTCAGAATTCCTTTGATTGCTTTCGTGCTGCTCTGTTCTTCCATGGTTGAGGGACCTGAAGGCCAAATATCATTGTAGGATTTGGATCAGCTCGGCTTTGGTGTTGTGTTACTTCCCAGCTCCTTTAATCGCCAGAGTAAAGAGCGCCCCGGAGGAAAGTGTTAAAATGATGAGATGACACTCATGCATGAGTGCATCCAGGCGGCCTGTTCAAACATGCTCATTCAGTTCCAAACAAACCACACATATTAACACATTAGTTCACAAGTTCATCATGCTGCCAAAGTCATTGATTGCCTGGAAGATAAATGGAAAAAGGAAAAAAAAAAACTTTTATTATTTGGTAACGTAGGGATTCTGTTGGAGTAAACAGTGAATTACCTGTAATCACTTGAGAGAAACAAACCCAGTAACTGGAGAATGGAAACAGCTTACTGACTGATCTCCTGGAAAACAACTTCATTTGGCTGCAGCCAGCGGCTGAACACAGTCTGATAAGATTCACATTTGAATGGCCTCCAGTCTGCTTTCTCAACATGCACTTTGTCAAGCACTGATGCTCTCTTGAGATAAAAAAACAAACGTATCCTTCAGAACACTTGAAATACTACAACATTTTTAAGTATTAGCAGTATATCTCTTCAATTTATAAAAGCTTCATCAAAGACGGTTAATGACTGGAGCGTCCAGCTGCTGGTTGAATGAAGCAGGAAAGAAAATAGAGAAAAGAAAATCTATTGGTGAAAATATGATTATGTTCTTCAGTCCAGATGGCCATGGAGCTTGTTTCCAGCGTTCTGAGCGGGCGCTCTTCCCATTTCCTCCTGTGTTTTGTCCGTGTATGAAAGTGCCTTCAAACAAGACACTGAACATGTGCTGGAATGGATGAAATCAATTAAGTATTAAAGGCCTGTTTACCATCCAACCATCTATTTGCGCCAATATAAAAAAAGAAGACAATGAAGAAGAAGAGTGTTGTCATCCGAATGTTAGAATTATATTTGTAGTAATAACTGTTAAGTCATGTTAAATACTTAAAGGTAAAAAAGAAAGATTACTTAAAAGTTAAAAGTATCCTTCTGAGTTGTGAAAACTGAACTGAATCTGAATTTTACATAATAAAGTCAATCAGCTCTTTACACTCTCACGACGAAGGAAATGTAAAAATGCTGACAGGACGAATTCTGGCTGAAGCTGGCAAAGAAGTTGAACTGGCCACACAATATGTTAAACTTTAGCAACTCATAAAAGCAAGATTTGCATGAAATGAGTCAATACGAACCAGAGCACGGACTAACAGATCTCTTCTTTCTATTTAATTCTATAAAGCTTGTGAGTAATAGTATTCAGGGCCTTGAGAGAGTCCCATTTGGCTTACTCTGCTCTCGAGTTGGTTTTTTAACACAGCAGTCTTCAAGATCCTCCTTCTTCTTATATAACCGGCTATGTTGAAACCATTGAGACCAGGTCCACTGGGAGACGGATGGTATACAAAAGGCCAGTGTATAAAAAAGAAGAACCCACTCCCCAAATCTAATTGGGATTGAAAAGCAGGATGCGTTGGCTCTATTGATCCTATAAATTAAATCTTGCGGTTCTCTGCTAATTCCCCCAAAGGAGGAATCTGTCTTGTTTGTTGGAGAAACTCCCGATCTTCCTTTAAAGACAGTTGGCAGCGTGAGCAACGTCTGTCACAATTAGATTTTACAAAGCCAAACTGCTGGACTGAATAAGTCCTTGTTGTATAAATGGATGACTCGGATCTTGCAAAGTCAAGAGCCGCAGCGATCGGCCAAATTTTATGCGATGAATCATTCTTGCGAGAAGCACAGAAACGTCACATCGTGGCAGAGGAAGGCTTTGCTGTGTCCTTTCCTTTGTTTATTGTCTCCAGAAATCTGGTGTCACTTAGGCAGATTGCAGTGCGCTTCGGTCGGGGCTTTTCGGGTCGCCGTTCTCAACACCTTCGTTTAAGTTTGACATGTAATTTACGCTCATCTGTTTTTTAATGCTTTGCAGTTTGCAGCAGAAGAAATCGGCTCGATGCAAAGCGTAGTCATTAAGATAGCTTTTATGTCGCTTTTGGAGGAGACGATTATGATTACGATTATGATGATGGTAACATTGAGTGCTGTTCGAAAAAGATACAAGCTGAATTTGACAGGTCACAAAACACAAATCTGGAAAGCCCCATTCAAAATCTTCAGGTTCCCGTCTCCGTATTTCACTTCTTTCACTCACCGAGAGTCTTTTTGAACTCTGTGACACTGGATTATCGTTCAGCTCGCGCCGCCGTACCGCTGCCAAACACAACTTCGCAGTTCCCCGGGTTTTAAGACAGGACTGGCTCAGGCATGAAGTTTGAACCTGCAGGTACCTGCGCTCACATTTCAGTCCGGGATACAAGCCTCGATCGCTCTGCTCTGATGCTGCACTTGGATTTGATTATAGCCAGCGTGATGACTTCAGTTTATGTCACACAGAATATTCAAGGAACTGGTACATATTAGTATGAATAAGTTTCATAACAGTGATGGCATCTTTACAAGAGAAAAGGAGGGAAAAAAAATCTGAGGCACAGAAAGAAAGTAGAAAACTTTCATCCACATAGAAAGTAACTGAATGTCTCTGTAACGCAGTCAAGGTGGTACAACCATCAATATTCAACAGAAGAAACGTTTCTGTGTTTCATATGTTTGTGTGTGTGTGTGTGTGTGTGTGTGTGTGGCGCAGCGCTCCCTACATCAAACCATAACAATGGTGTTGTAATGAAGCTGTGTTTGCACAGTCAACAAACCCTGAACCCTTCACACACACTTCACCTCAGCCGTCCCATAACCTCAGAGGGCAAAAATCCCTCGGTGCCTGTTGTCACACATCAGCAGCAACAACTGTTGGTCACGGACGGAAGGATTTCCATCACCTGAGTGTTTGCTCGGAGAGTTCATAAATAGTCGCCTTCAGTGTTTTATCACTAGTATGATTTAATAGTTCAAACAGAGATTACATAGTGTTGCTTTGTGCTGGTTCAGGTGATTATGTGGTTAGCAAATGCTTGAAGTTGACAGACAGCACAGAAAAATAAGTTTTTGCTGGAAAAGTGATGAATTACACAGCATGCATGATAGAGGAAAACAACAAAATCATTGGTTTGCCTTAATTTTTTTTGTTCACAAAGATGCTTTCAGGTCAGACTTATACTGATTTAACATTTGCAGCAAGAGCAGAGCATGTGGAACTTTCACACGCTTTAAAAGCAGCAGACAAATTAACAACAATACAACGTTCATGGTAAACTGCGGGCCGCTTTATTTCTCAGACTAAAACATAGTAGTTTGTCTCCTAGGAATTGGTTTGCAAGTTGTTATTATTCATTTATAGACACTTTTGATGTTTCCACATAAAACAGTTTGCTAAAACCCCATAAATTTAATAGCTGAGACTGGTGAGAAAACTGCCGAGAATGATAATAAACCTGAGACCACCGACATCAACCTCAGAACTACACACTAATGATTGTATCTTGCACAAAACAATAAGTTGCATCATGGGATAGCATAGAGCACGGGTTCAGTCTGGGTAACATGATGCATGAAAAATTACCTCTTTCCTCAACATATATGAAATATGAGCTAAGAATGTTGATATGAGTAAACAAAGAACTTTATTTCAGGCTCAAGACTTAAACATCACTCATTGGGCTTCAAGATCCAGTGTCTAACGCTCATGATTTCACTCCTCATGACTGTAGTAATTTGCAGTGTATCGACTCTGGAGGGCGTGTAGATTTACCGGCTCAGCAGTATCCTCTTTCAGCGAAAGCTGCCTGCTGCAATGTGGGCGAGGTGTGCGAGACACATTCTGCTGGAGTTCAAATCACATTAGTTGACCCTCTTTGTGAACAGTAATGCCTTGAAATGTTATTAAGAAGGGTTGTGGGTGGAATCTGCTTCCAACTGCTAAGCCGGTCAGTCGTTCCTCAAAAAAAGAAAGAAAAAAAGAAAGAAAGAAAAAAGCACTTTTGAGCAGGACTTCACCTGACGATGGAAAAAATGACTGTGCAACCGACCACAAATGCTTCATTCAACCTGTATGCAGATAATGAACAGCAGCACAGGAGAAGAAGCACTCGTCCCAAAGTCTGCTAATCGTTAGCAACAGTTCAGCCATAAGCGCGTAATGCGGCTGTCTTATCTCAAAAAAGGTTTCATACCTTCACAAACAAATCAAGAAAAAAAAGCAGGTTGTAAGAATACATGAAGCACCTGGAATGACTAGTCAACACTGAGCCAAGCAGCAGGTTTGGGAATCTGTCTCATAAAAACACTGTATCATTGTTTAAAATCCTCCCCGCCGACAACAGTATGAAGAAATTTTTAGTGAATCCTGTCCACAGTTATATCAAAATTGATCAATAATCAGAGAAACCACAATATCCTCAGTGATCAGGCTCCCTGAAGAAATAATAATAAAGAAAAGAACTTGTCTCATTTCACAAGGCTGTATTAGAAAGTAATCTTATTTTTGTTCCGATCGAGTAACTTCTTCCACAAACACTCATTATCCCTGTTTAATTTTACACATTTTGATTGATTTCTTGTTTAATTTTTTCACCCAAAAATCGTCATTTATATCTCATTAATTTTCTCATGTGTGTCTATTCCTGCGCCACAGAACGCGTCCACTTGAGAGCAGAGGAAAGACCAGGAGCAGACCGACAAAACAGATCACTGGCATCCCTTTGCCATGGTTAAGATCAGGTCTAAACATTGTCTTTTTGCCGACCTCCCTGCGCCAGAGTCATTGTTAAGAGGAGACGACAGGAAGACTGAAAAACAGCTTCTTCCTCAAACATATGAAAGCTCTGATGTAACCCTGAACTGGACTCTTCCATTTTTTTGTCTTTCAGTGTTGTTTTGCATATGCCTGTCGCTTTCTTTCTCTTCATCTTCATCTAACTAAACCATCTAGCATTTGCGTCATGTAGCAAGTATTATTTCACCAAATCAGACAAACCGCAAGATATCTGATTTAAAAGGCATTTGTCACATTTCTCATCTACGCTCCTACCATGGTAAGTGGTGACAGCTCTGTATAATATCTGTATGCTCTTTTGAATATTAAAGAAATCATTCAGGCCAACAATAGTGAAAACGGGGTAAGGAGCAGTCGTCCAGATGCAGCCGTACGGTTCACTCTCTGACTCATTGTTCAGAATAACTGAGTAATGATGGTAAGCAGGACCAGCAACCCGATCCGGTCTGGGCCAGTCTCTTCTGGCCCAGTGTGGTATTCCCCCCACAACTCGCCTTACATAACCATTCACAGCTATATTCAGCGAGAGTTTACCTTCAAGCAGACGGCAGCTTGCTGCAGGCTGAGAGTCGTAGATTATTGGGATATTAAAAAAAATTTCCAGCAAGTTTGGAAAAATAAATAATCTGGCATACTAGTGATGGTAAATGTGAAAACTTAAATCCTTTTTCCAAATTAGGAGAATTCAGAATGAACTGATTCCCTATTAAAAAAAACACAATGCTTTAAATTTATGGGAATAGAATGACTGAGTTTCATTTCACAGGAAAAATAATGTATTGTGTGCAGAGTTTGGCTCTGGAAAGTGTTTTCCACATTCATCTACTGAAATGGGAATTTTTCTTGGTTCTCACCTTGTTAAAAAGTGACTGAAGCAAACTTCGTAGAAATCACAGCCAGTCTGGTTCAGACGTGCTTAAAAAATCCGATCTAAAGCTCTCGTACACCTGGAGTGGATCTTCATTCAGTTACAGTTTTAGACAGGAGCAAAATACTTGTGATTCAAACAATTAATGAAGTTGCTGTAATTTTATATTCTAAAAGGTAGTTTCACAGCAACCACGTTACAGCATACTTAATATATGTATACGAACATCTGGAATTGATCGTGGACACATATTTGGAAGCGCAGTAGCTACCTATAGGGAACAATAATCCCTTTAATGCTCAAAAACACACTATAACTAGCTGAAGCAAACGTTATAATAAAACAGACCATAACGAGTATTATTAGAGGAAAATAGAGTATCCATGTGAAATAAAGTCAGGACTTTAAGCCAGATGTGATTGGTGAGTTTCTGTTGTAATAAAAAGTTTATGGAGTTGGAGCCTCGCAGTTTATAATAAAGGAAAAACTGCACCTTGAAGAAGCTGCATGTGCGACAGATGATTTACACAAAGAAAAGGCAATGATTCATGCATACAGACTCTAATGCTACACACATTTTCCTCAAGACAACCAAGAAGATTCATTTAATAAGCTCAGCCCATCAGTTTTCAAGCATCATCTTCATATTCGAAAACTTCACTTTTTATTGACAAAAACAAAATCTTTGGTGCTGTTACCAAGCCGACAGTGAGCAGTACTTTTATAGAGATCTGTTCCAACATCGAAAAGTGTAGTTTTTATGAAAAGGAGTGGAATGGGAGAACGACAGAATAACACTTATTGGACCAGTTATATGTTGTTGTAGCACAAATGATTGCTTGGAGCAATTCCTGTGAACATCTGGTATTTAATAATAATTATCTACTAGTCTGTACAGGTTACCAGTATTCTTACCAGTATCCATCCATCCATCCATCCCTTCTTAAATAAATGAGAATCACTGAGACTGTATCTGGATGATGACATGAGGCCAAAAGCACAGCTTACAATGCAAACACATCTGAACTGTGTGTGTGAGCGCATGCTTGCGTGTGCCTGCATATGTGTGACTGCTTTCAAGAAAAAGCAAATAAAAGTGTGCAATGTCGACACTTCAAGTTTAGAGCTATTACAGCAGTCATGCAAAGTTCAAAATGCTCAGCCTGACAAAAGTGCATGTCAACTATCGAAAACACTGTCATGCAGGCAATCTGACACACATATTTACAGAACTGCTAAATACCAAATATCTGTATCTGTGACCAATGCTAAAAATTTGTGTAATCTACCAGAAAAGCTAAACATCTTTCCTCGTGTTTTGAGAAGTGAAACACTTCTTGTGTTATATCTCCAAATGGGAATACATCTGTAGAACTTTTCTGGCTTAAAATGAATTTGTGCAGCATTTTGGTGTGAGCAACGCAATCCTTTCATCTTCACAGGTGTTTCATATCTTCACAGGCGCCACATACGACATATCATGATCTCAGTGTGCTATGAAGGTCTAGTCTGTCGATCTTTGAACACAGTCGCTACAACTAGTTATTAAACATCACTTTTGAGGTGAATGGCCGCTTAAGAATCACTGACAGGGAAATACAAAGTCAGGCACATTTCTATTTATGTTCTCAATTTCAACTAAGCATTTCTTCTGTTTAAATCTTCTGCACTCACATTCAGTATTGACTGAGCTGTGTCTTTTTGATGAAAGTGCCAAACAAACTGCATGTGGATATTTGTCGGCTGATGAAAAGCTGTGTACAGGATGTGTCTGAGTGTGGTGCTGTGGTGCTTCAAATAAGATCAGGCTCGCTGTGCTGGAATGAAACTGCAAAGAAGGAATCAAACAGTTAATTTCTCACTTTCTGTGCCAGTAAAACACAGAACGGTAGGAAAATGTGAGCGATTCAAATAACAAAAAAAAAAAAAAAAAAAACTCCACCCATAGTGGTCGTCTGTTATGTGATCGACAGGATGTCTGCACCCAGTGTTTTGATTCACGCTGCATCACAGCCATTTGCTTCCACAGGAAAAATACGTTTGCCCAAATTTGTCAGAGCTTCTCAAAGCACAGTTGTGGAAACACAGCATGTCTGTCACTGCAGCAGAGGTGGGGTGTGCAGAATGCTGGATATCTGCCAGAAAGGTTGACAGCTACGAGGGGTGGTGATGAAAAAGGTGACGGTGCTGTGTTAACAGCGAAAACCAGCCAGCACATCGTTTATCTGCTATTATAAGGTGATGGTTAAGGTAAATATACAAGTGAATATCCAAGAGGCAAAAGCTAAAAACTCTGGCAGTGACACAATAATCTGGATTGCTGTTAATTTTTCTTTTAGTTGAAGCATGTTTGACTGGTGAAAAGTGATCTTACTAGTATAATTGCATTTCTGGCCGGAGGATGAAAGCAAGGCACTGTGGGTGACCACTGATAATTACGTGCTTTTGAAGTCACAACTTTCCGTGCAGGATCTATGAGTGGAAAACAACACTGAGACTTGTTTCTGTTGCTAGATCAAGTGTGATCACGAGGAACCTGCTATGAATGAGTGTATGCTACCTGTACTTTCCAGACCAAGTGCCAGGCTGAGACGTACATTGTGTGTCAAACATTTGTCAAACGAGCCCTCAGGTGAGACCTCAAGAGCCGTCAATCTCCTGCTTTTAATGCAAATGCTGCCGCGTTCGAGAAGGATTAATTCTAAATTCCTTAACTTAGAACCACTCAACGGAACTGTCAAGTAAATGGGACGCTGGAAAAACTGAGAGGCTCATAAGTCACAAAAGATACAACAGTGTGAGGGTTGTTCGCCATTGTGTGTGTGCTGTGGGTGGAGGAGGTGGTGATTTGTGTATGTGCGTGCATGTGTGTGTGCATGTATGTGTGTGTGTGTATCATTGAAGTGAAGCCTTGTCCAAAAGAAAAATAAATACAGTATGTATATTCTTTTTCAGGTGTAACTTCAAATTAGAGTCTAGGTTCAGCAAGTTGAGTAAATCTGCAGGAAATTAATGTAAGTCAATGTGATGCCAGGAAATGTGTGTGTGTGTGTGTGTGTGTGTGTGGTGACTTGCCTTCCTGTCACCAGCTGGGATTTGCTTCCTTTTCTACCGTAAATAGAATAAAATAATAAAAGATGAATGGAAGGCAAATTGAATGCTGAGCCGTGGGCGCAAAAATTCAACTCCCCAGGAGAGAAATCAATCTTTTTTTTTTGTGTGTAGACAGGTTTTAAAGTTAAGCTAAAGGTTAAATTGAGTAATGGTGATGACTAGAAGACATGAAAACAGCATCTGTGTGTGTGTGTGTGTGTATGTGTGTGTGCGTGTGTGTGTGTGTGTGTCACTCGCGATGATGCCTATTTGAATGTCAATGACTGTTTGGTTTGCGGACAAAAAAAAAAAAAAAAAATCCATAAACAGTGAACTCAGGGGATTTCATGCTTTTTTCAGTTTAGTGGCTGCACATTTGTCCTCAGTGACCACAGAAACCTCAAAGGGTGTAGTCTAGTGTATTATTGATTTAGTCTAGTGTATAAGGTCAGTCTTATCAAACTGGTGTTTGATAGGACCCTAATAAAAGATCTCCTATCAAGTGGCTCCTTTGAGGAGATTGGTGGTCTTATTGACAAATGTTCTGGTGGAGAAGAAGTTTAACAGTGAAGATTTAGACTTGGAGGCTCAATTTGTTTTAAACTAAAACCTTCTTTACTGACAAGACAGAATACTTTTCTGCAAATGATGCATTTGTCATGTTGATGCAAGTTGTAAGTTGTTTCATGATGAGTAAGACATGCTGAAGTTACTGTGCTTTAGATAATAACGGCACCTCTTCCGTCCGTGTCAGGGAAGAATTACACCGTGTCAATCACCAGAAGACAGACTGTAATTCAGTTTATTATTAAGATACCTTTCATTTTACTTGAAGGACGAGATAGAAAGAGAAATGATTGTCTCACCACTCTGTGAGCTCTTTCTGTGTTTACATGTAACCGAATAATGATGACTCCAGCATATCCAGCTGTTTTCCCCAGTTCAGAAAAAGCACAATGTTTGAGTTGTGTAACCCGAGTGTAGCTAAAAGCATGCAAACCACGATTAAAGCTGTGCCACTGTCTGGTCAGTCAGTACGTCTACAGTGTGGGAGGCTGTATGAACTGTCTGAGAAATAATTTGAGCGTGAGCCCATACATATGATATCTTTTTGCATATCCCATGTGGCACACGCCATCTGCGATTACAGAGGCGTTGCAAAAATCCGAGGAAGGAGCCGAGACTCCTTTGGAACAAGAGACAGCTTCTTGGCTCCGACTTGCAACATTAAAAGGTGTTTGACGTGCGTCCAGTTCATGATCCAGAGCAGACGACACTGGGGGTGGGAGGAACGGGTCAGAGTCTGGGCCTTCGGGGCCTGCGGATGTAATTACAGCCTAAAATGATCCTGAGTGGGATTTCAAGGTGGGTGAGCGGCGTAGTTTGTGCTTCTTACACTCTGTTAAACTACTCAGCAGTTCATCTGAATTTCATGAGAGTACCTCCACAAAAATCATGAGAGTACATTTAAATCAATACGTTTTAGGATCGGGTTACATGGAACTTACATATGGTTGTCCACTCATCCAACTTTAGGCACTACGAATTGATTTCTCCACATCTTACATCAGGCTGTGGCCTTGACCTTCTCGCTGTTTATAGATATTTACGTAAGGCTCCGCCAGTGTTACTCCAAGCTTACAGCGTCTTTTTTTTTTTTTTTTTTTTTTAAGGTGTGACTGAACTATTCTGTGTTCTGCATGAGGTCCTCAAGGCCAAACACAGGCCGCGCTCATTCAAAACATTTCTCACTCAGACTTTTCATGAAGCTCACAGAACTGAGCTTCACGGCTTGAAATGTAAACTCATGACAACATGCTTGTTTTTTTTTTTTTTGTCCGTACAGGGTCCATTGGTTCTATACATTTTCATGACTGCCATGCTTGTTCGGTTTGTATCGAGACGTTTATAGCTCTATAAATCTCTATGCTTACATGTTGTGCTTTTAGGGCAAATCAACTGTCATTGTTTGACCAAAAGCAGAGGAAATGGATAACAGGTTAAAATTTTAATGAGACTGCGTCACCTCTCACTCTCTTCAGTGAACTCTTGACCGATCAGTGTCTCATATCATGGGAAAAGCATTCAGGAGTTTTATTTTGCACATTTGAAACTCACAAACATAATTCCAAAACCCACGTTGTTGATGTTAGAGATATGAATAGCTCTCTCAAGTCGTCATCTTCAAATGATGTGCAAGAAAATAACAACCTCTGCTGATTACCGGGCATTCAGCAGAGGTAGAGAATTATAACCCACACAATTTACTTTTCAGCAGTGTACATATTACACCCTTCATTGGTTGATCAGAGTCGACGGCTGAAGCACTGCAAAGCTTCAAATTCAGCTTTGAGTATTTTCTAAACAAGGATCCAGCTAGGTCAGTAAAGGGTTTTCACAAAGTGAATTTTTACCAAAGAGAGGAAAAGAAGTTCCCTTGAGGGGTGGCATACAGTGAGCATGGCCTTTCCTCTTCCTGTGTATGTTCTTTGTAAATCAGTGAACACTGGCCAGAAGTCTTCACTGTTGTCCTTGAAGACTGCAGTGAAAGAACAGTCCTGATGGACTGTCCAGTGTTGTTTTTAAATGGAGGTGTGAGTTATGCTTGATAAAGCTTCAAGTCTTTGTTGCTTCACAAATTAATTTTTTTTTTGCATTTGTCACTGTATTACTGTAAAAATAATAATAATTAAAAAGTATTATTTTACTGTATTGCTGTCTGGACCCGGGAATTTCTATGTGGATGTTTAAATTAAAGAATTTGCTGTCTTGAAATTTACTTAAAAGACAATTATAGGCTAGAAGCAGTAATAGATCATTTGGCCCTAATAGCGTTAGTATCATTTCATTTAATGAGTTCCATGAGAGCGCTGGACGATCCTGTCCAGGAAGCTGTCAGCGTTACAGTGACGTCCACCTCGTCTCTGCTGCCAGGCACGGTGAGTGCTTTGGATGGAAAAAACAGAGCATTCCATTCACATGTGTACCTACACATGTGCACATGTGTAAGGATCACTGTAATGTTGTGCTGAATCATGTTTTGGGATGAGGATGGTGAAATAGAATGAAATTATACTCTAAGAGTGTGATGCATTCATGTTTTTTCAGATGATTTAAGTGACTGAAGTGCGAAAATGAAGATGCGGCTGACGTTGGTAAACACTGGTAAAATCTCCAGGATTTGATGAGCGTGTTTTTCATTTGAACTAATGTGGTTTTGAGTGTATACCGTCAGACATCATTTGCCAAATAAAATGTTCACCTGAGACATTGAGGAACCAAAAACAAGACTTAGGAACCAAAAACAACACAACACTGTTTCTGTGTTGGTTGTTTTCACACTTGGACTAGAAATTATGCCGATGGCTGCATTAATCTGTGGAGTTTGCATAAATTGTTTCATGTGATTTATGTTGGTTCAAAAGCTCTGATAATGGATTGTACCAGAAATGTTTTTTCACACTCATCTTCATTAAAAATGAAACAAATCTGACAAGGCAGTTTGAGCCCGACATGCTTGATATATCTGCACTATAGCTGAAATTGTAAAACTAATTCCAAACTTAGAGTTGTCTCATTTATCCTCTCTACTAAAGGCACATTTGATGAAAATATGATGAAAAAATGTTTCATTATTGCAAAACGCGAATTATTAGCTTTCTGAAAACATATACAAATCACAGAGACCTCTGTTGCACTTATCCATATTTTAAATTGTGCTACAGGATTTCAGTGTACTTGTTATCAAAAAAAAAATCAGAGTTTTCTGTTATAGTTTTTTTTTTGTAGTAAGCAGGAATTCTTGTGGCAAGTTTTAAATGTTGGCGTGGATGCTTTCAGGAAGCCAAGACATCTAAAATCTTTAAAATAAACAAACGACAAAGAAATCAACTTTATCCTTTTCACAGGATCTCTGTCTCCTCTTTGTTTGTCTTTCTGGTTGATATGGAACATAGCATTCCTATTGGAAAATGTTTTTTGGCAGTGGACTTTCATTGCTTGCTCACCTCATAAAAACAAGAGCTGACATAAGAGCTTCAAATGTCAAAACTGTGAAAACATAAGTGTAACATACCCAACCATAATATTCAAAAAATGTGCCCATTGTGCAATAAATTAAATGTCCAGTCACAAAATGTTAAGATGGTCACTTTGAAAGGGGTTCACATGAGAAAGGAAAACACAAAACATGCAATAAACTGGAGAAATGTCTCATTTGAATTTGACATTAGAGTGACAATATTTATATTATGCTGAACACAGCAATATAAAAATGACAGAGCATAAATAGTTTGCTCATGTCTGCACTGACGGATGCCGTGTTGTTATTGTGGTGAGCTGGCCTGATCCCATCTTATCCCTCAAAAGAACAGGCTCTTCAGATGTACTTGAAGTTGATCCGAAAGGTTTAATTAAAATGAGCAACTACGAGAAAACAAACTTCCTATATCAAAAGCAGTGAGCTTAGACCGGGCCTGTCATCAGTATTGTGTTTTGTCTTTGACAACATACCTCTCCTTTAATTTACTTTGATTTGAGGAAGTCCGAAAAAATTAAAGGTCACTTGTTTACATGTATTGGCTTCAGCACATGTAATAAAGCATCTTGTGTGAGTAAGCAAACCGAAGTCCATCAAATCTGGTTTCTACTTCTGACAAGCGCTTTTGTTCACCCAGTAAACACAACTCGCTCATTTTTCGCGAGAAGCTATCCATCATTAAAGGAAAATATGTGATTCTTTGTGCAGTGTGTTTCTTCCTGGAGCAGGTTGGTACATGAGAGCGAAGCTTCATCAGGGTGTAGCTTAGCTGTGTTTGTTTTAAAGGTCTTCATCTGTCAGCTGCAGGATCCTGCTACAACACTCTGAGATCATCGTCATCCCCTCCACCCCAAAGAAAGTTCAATAGCTCCATTGCAAACAGACAGAAACACATGAGTGCCACTATAGAGAGGAAGGCAATTGACAAGTGCATACCGGCTCCATCCCTGGCAGAAAACGGAAAAATGAAAAGAGGAATGTGGTCTTTTTGACATCGACTGAGGTTTCCTTGCCTGACTCAACTGATGTGTCCTTATTGGCCACTTTATGGAACTTCTATGCATTTCTGAAACTGACAACCCACTGACGATCAAAGTCTGGATAGTGCAAATTCATGGATTTGCTGGGGACTCCATTGTTCTACGGGGGGACTTCAATGCCCAAGTGGGCAGTGACAGTGCGACTTGGACGGGAGTGATTGTTGTTGACCGGTCACCATCGGAACCAAACCAAACAGACTTGGCAGGCCCAAATGTGCTGCGAGGGCCTGTTGGGAACATGATGGAACCCTCTGTCAGCATGGTTTTCAACTCCCACCTCCGGGAGAGCTGCTCTCAGATTCCAAGAGAGGCTGGGGGCATTGAGTCAGAGAGGACCGTGTTCTCCACCGCCATTGTTGAAGCAGCTGCTCAGAGCTGTGGATGCAAGGTTTCCGGTGCCAGATGTGACGGAAACCCCTAATTCTGGTGGTGGACACCGGAAGTAAGGGCTGCCGTCAAGCTGAAGAAGGAGTCCTATTGAGGCTTGCTGGCTCATGGGACACCCAAAGCAACCGACAAAGAAAGGGACTCATCCATCACTCAAGCTGAAGTCACCGAGGTGGTTAGTAAGCTCCTTGGTGTGGCAAGGCACTGGGGGTGGATGGGATACACTCTGAGTACCTTAAGTCTCTAGATGTGCAGGAACTATCTTGGTTGACACGTCTCTGCAACATCGTTCGGCAGCCAGCCAGGGCTGGCCCTGGGCATAGGCGACCGAGGCGTCTGGGAGGGGTGCCCAATTGCTGTACCAAATGTTTTCTTTTGACAGGTGGACACAGTCATTAAGCAAAGAATGAAGCATGGATGAATACTGCGACGTGCAATGGTACCGCCAGTAAACTAACCAGTCCACATGTGTTTTGTGGATTTGGAGAAGGCTTTCAACTGCGTCCCTCGTGGTACCTTGTGTGGGGTGCTGTGGGAGTATCCAGTCCGGGGCCCCTTATTAAGAGCGCACACCTCTGCCTTCTTCTTTTTGAATCTTGTTTACCATATCTATGGTCCATTTACTTATCGATAGACATTTTTCACAAAGGTCAATTGTCTTCTGCAGTCCCTTCACAAGAAATTATATATTCATTACTTTTACTGATTAATACAACTTAATTCATTCTAATTTTGTGTCACAGCAGAGCTGTACTCAAAATCTCTGACGGTAGATGGGAAAACAAACGTTAAGTGAAAGAAGGAGAATGAGCAACTGAAAAAACAAAACTGCAGGTGAGAAACGTCTCATTCATTTGTCCATCTGCTCTCAAAATCTGAGCCTGCATGGTCTCTGGATTTTCACATTCATTACGTGCAGCACTGTTGAGACCCCCTCAGTGATGCATGAGTCATTCCTCAGTTTCCACATGGTAATTACTCCAGAGGCCTTCTGAAAAATGAAAATAGCTTCTGCAGACTGTAGAAAGAAAAGGGAACAAAAATAGCTTTTCTGATACTATAATGGCAAATTTCATTTATTCCCAATCAAACTGTTACATAAGACAAATGGCCCTTTGTGCTTGCATGGCTGTTGCTTTAAAGAGATTTATTCCATTTATATTGAGCCATTAATACATTTTACCAGGTTATTTGATGGGAATTATTTGATGGTTGAGGACCTGCTAATAGATAATGGTGTTTGCTTTTCTGCATCAATGTTTGAGAGACTCAACCACCAAACTGCGGGAAACACCTGGAAAAATAAGACACATTTCCTGTAATGTCTGATCATTGCTCAAATGAGGTAAGTTAAACATCAGTGTGGGCAAAGTGACTCTGAAAGAATGTTGAGTGCATTTTTTAATGGCCAAATTTTGAGGCTGTTTGTAAAGCCACTGTAAGTTTAAAGATTCTGTGCAGAAGAGTCCGTGAATATAAAAAAAAATGCTACTTAGCCTTTGAAGTTGTGCCTGAGCCACACTGTGGGAGTTGTGCTCTCACCTCACCTTCATTTGAGTGCAGACTTAGTTGCCTTTTTGTGCAAGATTTGCAAGTTCTCCTCAGACATGCATGGGATTTCTCTGGATAGTCCATTTTTATGTGAATTTGTGACCCTAAGTGGCCGTGTTGCCACCTCAATCCAAACCTTTGGAGGACATGTTTGAGGGAATATTTGAGGCGAGTCGAAGAAAAGGAAGCTGCAAATATCCCTCACTTCAACTTTAATGTTTAGTGTGTGAAACCTGATTAAACACAGTGCTTGTAATTACTTAAATACATACATTTTAGTTAAATGCTCTGAACTTTGTTGTTCAAAAAAACTGCTCTGACCAATAGCTTCCTCCAGGTGAAGGTGATCAGACCTTAAATGATGTAAAGTAGTCCAATATCCAATCAAAGAGTTCCTTTTTTATACTTTCTGCAAACAAATGTCATAAATCAAGAACAGTCATATGAACGATTATAACGATTCCAGTTAAAATGTTATTTTTAATGCTTCATTTGAACTTCATTTGGCCTCAACTGTCATGTCACCTGATCTGTGTGTTTGATAGAAGAGTAGAAATTGATGGATGCATCGTTGCCGATTGAAATCCTTCCTGTAGTGGAGAATTTAAAAACTTTTTGAGACAGTGTTATGTCCATCAGCGATGAAGGGAACTGTCAAAAGCTTCTACACTCGTCCAGCTCACTTGCAGGGGCTTTTTAAATCCTACATGGGGAAAGCCTGTTTGAAGTGAGCTGTTGTGAAACTGATTTGCTGTGGAGTCTTCAAAAAATTTTTGTTGTGTCCAGGAGCGGAGTTAGCAGATTCCAAATTCCACATGGACTTCTTCAGTTGCTGATCTGAAGTTATGGAACGAACTACACATGAGACAAGTTATTTTACTGTCCATGTTTAACAGCAATCTAAAGTAAAAACTCATTTTTATTCCTTGACTTTTGACCCAGTTTGAGACTTTGCTGCAGTTCTTATTGATGGCATTTTATTGTTTTATTGTTTTATTGTTCACATTTTATGGTTTTAGATTTTAATGACTGTTTATGAGCAGAACTTTGTTTCATCTGTAGATGAAAGATTTTGAAGATTATTTTTGGCTATAAGGACTGATCACGGTGACAGTGCAAATGCCCATGCAGCATTGGGCAAGGCTTTATTAAAGCAGAGAGGCAACTGGACCCAGCAAAGGCTACACAAAAGTTGCAGTGTTTTCATATCGCTAAGTCTCGAAAGTTTATTTTTCTTCAGGCTTTGTTTTTCTTTGAATGAGTTTAGAAGCATATTAATCAAATTTGTAGTCAATGTTCCATCTCTGATTTGTTCAGATTTTAAGAAAAGCAGCAGGAATTTACTGATGAAATTATTGAGTGAAATATACACAAATAAAAAAAGGGACTGAAAATATGTTAATATGTTATTGACAGAGTTGGGTATGTAACGACAAGTAACGAGCGTTACAAGTAGTTAAATTACTTTTGATGGGAACGAGTAGTGTAACGGCACTACTCCTTCTAGATTGTTAGTTAAACTAGCGTTACAAATGAAACGCTACGATCGTTACTTTTACAATGACTGCAAATAGAGCAACCAAAATATTATTATTTAAGCGGAGTTTTTTTTTTTTTAAATTACCACCAGTAGATGGAACGGTGGCCATACGAGCAACTGCTCGCTATCTCTTCCGGGTCAGGGCTGATGGAACCGTCAAGGTAAAATTGGTTGCCTTATATAAATTTATGCCCCACTGACAACACTGCACTCCCTCCTACTGTAAATGCCCCTTTTAAATGAATACTCCGAAGATTAGGGACCCACGCCCTTTCTCCATCATTGACAAAGTTAGACAAGCTCATAAATACCTGTGTCTCTGGTCCGGCTGGTTCCCAGCTGTTAGCATCGTAGTAGCTTAGCTCGAAGCTTAGCTGGAAGTCAATCAGAGCCGGACTACGCAAATGGACAAAATACTCCTTCCAGTGGTCCAGGGGATGGCGTATTAGCACGTGAAGTAAATCCGAATGGTTATAAAACATTTAAAAGACGTGTTTTCTTTTCAATCCGTTAAAAAAAAACAAAAAACGTTTTGATACACACAGATCTGCGCATGCGCAGTGCTCCGCGGAAGGATATAAGGGAGCACAGCTCCGCGGAGCACTATGCAGTAACGAGTAGTGTAAATTCGTTACTATTTCCATGGAGTAATCAAGTAGTGTAAGGCACAACTTTTTTCAAAAGTAACTAGCAACGGGTAACTCTTTACTTTTTTGAGTAACGGACCCCAACTCTGGTTATTGATGTAATATATTACACTGTGCAAACATTCATAGAGGTGTTTATATTTGATAAAAACTACATTTTTCTGAGATAATTTAGAACACTTTCTTTACTTGATTCAAAAGTGATACAAAACCACTCGCCTCAATTGAATTCTCTCCAGTCAAATTCCATTTGCAATTTTTGCCTTGAATTCCAAAGTGGTGATAAACAAACTTTCAAGTTAATTAAAAAAAAAAAACCTGCAGAAAACAGACATCACTATTTTTCACTCCTTACCCAGTTTGAAAGGCTGCTCTAATTATATTAGGAAAGAGGTCACAGGTTTGTGTGGCGCAAGTGCATTGGCCTTGTGCCATACAACTGGCCTCAAATCCCAAAAAGTCATTCCCAAAATGACATTCAATACACTGAAATGGCCACTGCTTAACCTCACTAAGTGAAGGAACGAGACCACAAGCAAGGGACTGAGAGAAAATAATAATTTGATTTGCTAATAACAAAGTATGTAGAACCATTTACAGCTTTCTACATCATATCAACATGAGACACGAGTCATGGGTAACTTATTTACCTCAAGGGTGGGATTCCTGTGAGGCTGGACTATAAACTCAAATAACTCCAGAGTCACTTTGATAGACTGTCACACTGCAGGAGAACCAGACTGCTGCCCTCTGATTTGATCATGGGTGAGTGAAATATTATGTTTATCTATGAGGGGCTGTACAAGACATAATTCATTCTGGCCCTCTCACACACATGTATTTTCTCTCTCACACATATACACACATTTTTTTTTACACACATACATTCTTCTTGCACATACATATATTCTCTTTTCACATACATATATTTTCACTCTTACACACACATATAGTCTCCTTTCACATACATATATTGTCACGCTAACATATTTTCCTTGCACATGCATATATTCTCCTTCAGCATACATATATTCTCCTTGCAAACACATGTTCTCCTTTGACATACATATATTGTCACTCGATGCCAGTTATTATTGAAATAATTGGAGTTTGGTTTTTGTATTGAGTAAGTGAAATGTTCAGTTTAATTTGTTCCAGCAAGTTCTGTGACTGTTAGGCTAACTGTTAGCATGTCAATGATTTTTTCCACTGGGTGTGGATGAGATTCACCCTGAGTACCTTAAAGGGATGCTTCAACATTTGTTTATGCGAAGATTGCTAAGACGGGACTACTTACTAAATATGGCGTCTGGGCGTAGTGATTTCAAAAGAAAAAGTAGTTCCCAGTATTAGCTTCAGTGTCGTAACGCTACAATATTATTTGTTGGTGTTCCACAGTGTAGTGAATGTGCAGATTATAACATGTCCACCAAAGTGTTTTGGGGGTTGTTGGATTTTGTATTTGATGAGTTTGATGAGGGAAACCACTCACTTAGAGATAGGGTGAGGAGCTCAGTCGCTAGGGAGGAGCTCGGAGTAGAGCTGCTACTCCTTCACATTGAGAGGAGCCAACTGAGGTGGTTCGGGCACCTCTTTAGGATGCTTCCTGGACGCCTCCCTGGGGAGGTGTTCCGGGCATGTCCCACCGGGAGGAGACCACCGCTTATCCGGGACTGGGTCGCGGGGGCAGCAGTCTAAGCAGAGATGCCAAGACTTCCACACTTCCTCCTGTTCTTCCGGGAGGATCCCAAGGCGTTCCCCGGCCAACCGAGAGACATAGTCTCTCCAGCGTGTCATAGGTCTAGATGGATGGATAGACGGATGATTTTTTCCATAGACGTTAACATTAAGCCAGTGGAATTTTTTTACATAATGTATGTTTATTTACCGTGTCTTAAACCAACACTAAGGAACTTTTCAACCTATTAAAACATTTTAATATCTTTTGTGATGATACATCGACTTGCAACTAGTTGAATGACCCCTCTGTCACGGGCTGAGGGCGTCAGTATTGCTTCCACTTGGACTAAGCAGCTGTGAGGAGGGTGGTAGGAACCCTGCACACTAAAAAGCTCCAAATGTGCGGACTGCTTTACGGCATGCGTCACATCATGATATAACATTGTTTAGCCACCATTTAGATTACCTCGTCGTTATCCATCCTTCTCACAGCCACTGGAAACAAATGTAGGTGAGTTCAGTCCGACAGCATGCCACCGGGAGCAGCATTTTACGACGCCACGTGCTAGTCCTCATGGGAACTGTAGTATTCGTTCAGGAAAAACACTACTGCTTTTGTCCACTGGCGCTGCCAAAATCAACGAAAACTGAAAGTTCCTTAGTGTTGCTTTAAGGCGTCATATCATTTTTTTCCCCCCTTGTCCAGTTCAGCAGGACAGATGTCCGTTCCGTAAGGCGTCATACCGATACGGAAAGCGTAATTCACCCTTTATGTGATAGCACAGGGGTTGAAAAACACTGCCCTAATCCCCCGTCGGGCCGTGTGAAGTGTTAGCATTAGCTGCTTGTCCTGCTGAAGCCACTTGAAAGTTGCCAGATCTGAAGAGTTTCTCACTGTCCACCATGCTGTGAGTCCAGACTGGAGGAGATGAACCTGTCACCTGCTGCTCAGGCCACGAGGAGAAGGATCTGGCCATTTGTGGGGATCATAAAACATTTTCTAATACCCCAGTGGCTTGCAGCAGCACTCAGACTCCACTGCACCTTGACTTTTTTGAACAAGACCTGCATGCTTGACCTTCTCAGCCACTCACAGCGCAATAAAGGATGAACTTCCTTGTCTAGTATACTCACTTTCTTTTACACTATACTCAGTCGCACATACATACATTCTTCTCTTACATCCATATATTTTCTTTGTACATATACATTTATTTATTTATTTATTTATTTATTTATTTATTTATTTATTTATTTATTTATTTATTTATTTATTTATGCATACAGTCTCCTGGCATTTATTAGCCAGGAAAATGTATACGTGTGGGAGGATAAAGTATGTGTGCGTAAGCATGACGATATATGTATGAACAAGGAGAATATATGTGTGTTAGCGTGGCAATATATGCATGTGAAAGGAAAATATGTGTGTGGAAAAAGAATGTGTGTGTAAAAAGACAATGGCCCTCATTTATCAAACGGTCGTACGGCGGTATATGGGCGTACGCCCGTCGTATGTCCATATGAAAGACGGGTTAGTTATTTATCAATTTGATCGTGATCGTTTGGAAAGATGAAATCTCACGAAAGCTCTGACATCGTATACGCAAGTTTGAGTCAGTGTGGATCTGCGGTGCACTGCAGAAAAACGTGGCAGAGTGTGAAAATAATTATAAAGCACACCTCAAACATGTCATAAAGCACAAGCAGCACATATTCAGGACAGATTTAAAAGTAAAAGAATAAAAAAATAAAATGATGTCCTCACAGAATATCTAATAAAATCCCCCCTTGTGGGATTAATAAAGGATTTTTAACTTTTAATAACTCCGCTGGTTCCATCACGGAGAGGAGCGCAGTTTTAACAGTGCGAAAAGACGCACACGCTGCTTCTGCGGAGCAGCTTCAGATGCTCAGATCCAGTGCAGATTTACACAATATTGTATTGTCTGATGAAGTGACATTTGATGTGCTGGCGCTACAAGAGGATGAACCAGCAGAGCCACGACTGGGACTGGATGGAGGAGACAGGACCTGAAAAACCGCTACTGAAATGTAAATAAACTCTAAAGTTTAGCAAATGATTTATTTAATCAGTGATGTGATGCCAGTAACCTAGAAATAACATATGAACTCAAGGGAGATTAAATAGAGACAGTGGAAGTTTAGTCAACCATTTTATTAAGACTTCTATAAATTGTCTTTAATTTAAGCGGCACCGACAGCGGGTAGCACGTGCTGCCCTCGGTGGCCTAAGTCCCGGGTCCGCTTGGTCTCGTGTCCTGCTCGGTCCGGGGTCCTGCTCGGCACCGGGTCCGGTGCTGGGTGTGTGTGTCTCAGTGGGACCTTCACCGGTGTGGGGAGGAAACCGGGCCGCGGTGTCGCTGCGGTCTGACTCTGAGGCATAATGAAATGAAACAATAAAAATCTGAGCTGTAACCTGAGTCAGCCTCATTATTTGTGATATCAGGGTTATTAAATTAACCTAACGATAATCTGTTCAGACCTCAACCACTGTCCGTTCCTCCAGGTGACGCTGTTCACTGCCATTGCGAGCTTCCTCCAGACAGCGTTTTTATATTCTCCTTTAATTCCAGTTTTTATTCTTTCAAAGAGCTCCTCCTGATGTACCTCCACCTCAGACCTGAGAGGATTGATTTACAGCTTGGAAAAAGTTTCTTTTTTCGCCAAAATCGCTCCTTTTCTGTGTTTGACCTCAGTGGGTGCGGCTACAGAACTGTCAATATTTGAGGGTGTAACATGTTAATGACGATCAAATTCACCTGCCGCATTTATCAACACCCGATCATTCAAACGCTGAGATTGGTGAGGTACGAAAGTTTCTATAATGCCACGCGAGCCGTGTCGTACGATTAACTCACCGCTCAGATATACACCCGTTTGAAAGATCGTTTAATAAATGAGGGCCAATGTATGCATGTGAGAGAGAAAATATATGTATGTGAGTGGTGAATGTGTGAGAGGGCCAGAATGAATTATGTCTTGTACGGCCCATTGTATTTATCAATCATTATCTGATCAATAGGTGAATGTTATCTGCATTCATGTATACCAAAATTCACATTGAAATGTTAACTGGT
Source organism: Salarias fasciatus (assembly GCF_902148845.1). Taxonomy (NCBI): domain Eukaryota; kingdom Metazoa; phylum Chordata; class Actinopteri; order Blenniiformes; family Blenniidae; genus Salarias; species Salarias fasciatus. The sequence goes on from NC_043754.1 coordinate 16,585,718, forward strand.
GAAGTCATGTAGTGTTTGTTTCTCATTGTAGGAACTGTGCATTTGCATCGTATATGTGGATTATTTCTGGTCTTGAGTTTATGCTTGGTTTCCTGCGATGGAGGAAACATTCTGGTTTTCCCCTTGGACGGCAGCCATTGGGTGAATATGAAAGTTATTTTGGAAGACCTTCATTCAAGGGGACACAACCTCACCGTGATCAGGGCCTCCAACAGCTGGTACATCCCGGAACAGTCTCCTCTCTACACCTCCATTTCAGTTGAAATGGACGAGAGCCTGGAGGACTTCTTTGATGTGTATCTAGACGAACAGCTGAGGGTAAGTAAATGTTTCCATGTGCAATGGAAACAACATGGGTCATGCAGTCACTGATATGTGGAGAAAGCCACTGTCTTCATTATTTGACCTCTTTTCTCTGACCCTGTTTAGGCGCAGAGAGAAGGAGCTTCATTCTGGACTTTTCTCAAACTCACCACACATTGGATGTCCACATTCTCTAAGGCTCAAGAAATGTGGGTTGAGGCCTTCATTAAAATTGTTGAAGATCAGAAAGTTCTCCAAAGCATGTTAGATTCAAAATATGAATTGATGCTCACTGATCCAGCTATAGCACCGGGTTTGTACCTCGCTAAATTCCTCAAACTGCCTGTCGTGCTCAATGTGCGATGGATTACAAGCGGAGAAGGCCACTTTGCTTTAGCCCCGTCTCCACTCTCCTACATCCCGGTGGCAGGATCAGGCTTAACGGACAAAATGAATTTCATCCAGAGGGTCAAGAACTTTCTTTTCTCTTGCATCGACCTATTCCAGCAGAAATTCATGGTGGAGCCCTGCTATTTCGCTGTCCGAGAGAAGTATTTTGAGGGCAGATTTGACACTATCTCGCTCCTTCTGGAAGCAGACATTTGGCTGTTCAGGTCAGATTTTGTGTTTGATTACCCTCGACCCACAATGCCAAATGTCGTTTACATTGGAGGATTCCAGTGTAAACCGGCCCAGCCGCTGCCAGCGGGCCTGGAGGAGTTTGTTCAGAGTGCCGGAGAGGACGGAGTGATCATCATGACTCTGGGAACTCTGGTCAACGCTTTGCCAGCAGATCTCGCAGATCAAGTCGCCAGAGTGTTTGCCAAGTTACCTCAGAAGGTAAATCCTTTTCCTGCTGTGGTTTGGATAAATGTTTTTTTTTTTTTTTCCCCCGTTATCTTTTCAGAGAAGCATCTAAGCAAATACATGACAGACACTTTTTCTTGAGATTACCCTGCAGCTGGAAATTGATCATTAGACACATAAAATGTGTCTCAAAACAGCTTGGAGATTGAAGGAAAATTGGAAAATAAGCTAAACAAGTGAGCAAGTTCTTTTTGGAGGAATTACTAAAAGGATAAATAAGTCTGTGGTGAACTAACATCCTGCCTGGAGCTCATAATCACTTATTTCATGGGAGTATAGAATATAAGAGTATTGATTATGTTGGGGTTTATGATTGGTAATTGGGACTAAATTACTAAAGTATTGATTATTGAGAAGAATTGATTACTTTAAGTAATTTAGTTACTTTTTAATTTGAGTAAATTGTGATTTCCAATTAATAATTGCAGGTCATTAACAGTGGCTCACCAATAACAATCAATTACAGTGTAATAAACTGTTTAAAGTGAAGCACCGAGTAATTTAACCCAACATCAATTATTATTAATCAGAATAAATGGTTATTTATTCGTTAATAATGTTAAATAATCAACTCTTTGGGAATAGAGTAGACCACAGAGTGATTTAACCATCAAATTATTGATCAAAAAGGTATTAATAATTAATCAATAACACCACAAATGACCAATTACTGGAAATGGGTAAATTACAGAAAATGAGCTGAGAGAAGTTGTGAATTATGCATTGAATAAACCTGTGGGTTATTTACTTAATAATTCCGGGGCACCACCTCGTTAGAGGAACATTCATTACCAATTTTCAGTCTAAAAGATGGAAAGATAATTTTAACTGGTTGTTAGTCTTTGGATAAACAACCGTTAAGTTATCAGAGAAGGTGTGAGATTGAGCACAGGCTGTCCAACCAGGAACATTGTCACAAAACACAATCCAAAAAACCACCATGAATCATCCAGTTCAGTTAATGAGCATTTATTAACAATGTCTATTACTACTCAACACATCTAATAAACATAAACAGAACATTCATCTTGCAAGCAGTGTGTGTGTGTGTATGTGTGTGTGTGTGCGTGTGTGTGTGTATGTGTGTGTGTGTGTGTGTGTGTGTGTGTATATGTGTGTGTGTGTGTGTGTGTGTGTGTGTGTGTGTGTGGCGGAGCGGCCACCCAATGTGAGGAGTCGATCCTGAGTCACTCACGAAGTTGGCATGACTCCGGTAGCGCTCAGGTGTTCGTGAGTTTTCAGATTGCTGACGGGTCTGCACGTTGGTGTCCGCATGCGTGGTAGAGAGAGAGAGAGAGAGAGAGAGAGAGAGAGAGAGAGAGAGAGAGAGAGAGAGAGAGAGAGAGAGAGAGAGAGAGAGAGAGAGAGGCGGGGCCTCAGAGCCCTCCTTCCTGGCTCCTCCCGAAGGGTGGAGAGCGGGAGGTTTGGGAGCAAAGGGGGGAGTCTGGCGATGTTGCGCGCGAAGGAAGAGAGGAAGAGAGAGGGGGGAGAATCGAGCCGGCGGGCAAGTGACGCACGTGCGTGCTTCCGGCAGGGAAAAAAAGGAATTCACTGAAACCATAATGGCCAATGTAATTTAACTAGCCAGTCATACTTTATTGATCCCTTTAGGGAACTTTTCTTTCCAACTCCAATTTAATGTTTGATTATCAGTTTATTATTTTTCCATCTGTCCCAAAATGATCCATCCGTCCATCCATCCATTTTACACCACTTATCCAGGACTGGGTCGCGGCAGCAGCAGTCTAAGCAGCGATGCCCAGACTTCCCTGTCACCAGACACTTCCTCCAGATCTTTCAGGAGGATCCCAAGGCGTTCCCAGGGCAGCCGAGAGACATAGTCTCTCCAGCGTGTCCTAGGTCTTCCTCTGGGGTCTCCTTGGGGACATGCCTGAAACACCTCCCCAGGGAGGCATCCAGGAGGCATCCTAAAGAGTTGCCTGAGCCACTTCAGCTGGCTCCTCTTGATGTGGAGGAGTAGCAGCTCTACTTCGAGCTCCTCCCTGGTGACTGAGCTCCTCAACCTATTTCTGAACCTCAACCTAACTCTGAATGTGCATGCGCAATAAGTAGAACCTTATTGGGAGCGAGCACGTTCAACGGCTTTACGAAAGCAGCTCGTCAGAATGATTGACAAACAGACCCACCAGTTATTTTGATGATCCACCCGGAACTCAAAGCAAATAGAACATCCTATATTACACCTTTTAAAGTCACTGATTAATTCCAGTTGCCTACATGTTGTACAGTAGGGAGGGTGTGTATCTTTGTGCGCATTTACGCATGTGGCACAGAACCGCGTTACGTTGAATATTATTTTTTATCTCCAGACGCTGCAGGTCGTTTTGGACTCATTCTGGGCTCAGCTTCAGCACTAGACTGTTTATCTGCTCCTTTATTACAGATTTTTAAGAGATTACGCGCATTAAGCACATACATTATCAGTACGTTATCATTTAATATCAAAGTTTATTTTGCCTTTTTTTTCCTGTTTCTGAATCGGGGGGGGGGGGGGGGGGGGGGGGGGGGGGCAGACCGGAGCAATTAGATACTTTCACTTCTGTCGGCAGACATTCTCCTCCCTTCAGGCAGTCTGCTCTCTCTATCCACGAGTTTTTCACTCTCTCGGTGTCTTTGAGTGGAGCCATCAGGCTGTAGCTCCGACTGCCGTCACCTTTACCATCATGATTTGTTTGCTGTGGCACTCTGGCACATGCGTATACCGGCGTGATGTGCGCGCAACGCGGTCATAAATTGTGGCTGCTGCGCGGACGTCTGCGCGGACCCTAGCGGACAGGAATTTATGACGATTTTTACATCACACGGACCAACGCACAACGCACACCCACGCGGACATGTGAAGCATGGACAGGTGGTTATTAACCCGTTAAAGGGCGTCGGTTATTGGTCATAAAAAAAAAAAATTAAAAATGTGCATCCCTACTTGACAGCATCCCTTACTTCCGGTGTCCACCATCAGGTTCAGGGGTTGCCGCCACGATAGGCACCGGAGATCTTACGACCACAGCTCCAGGCAGCTGCTTTGACAATGGAGGTGGACAACATGGTCCACTCGGACTCAATGTCCCCAGCCTCCCTCGGGACGTGGGAAAAGCTCTCCCGGAGGTGGGAGTTGAAAACCCTGCTGGCAGAGGGTTCCACCAGACATTCCCAGCAGACCCTCACAACACGTTTGGGTCTGCCAAGTTTGTCCGGTTTCCTCCTCCGCCAGCGAATCCAACTCACCACCAGGTGGTGATCGGTCAACAGCTCTGCTCCTCTCTTTACCCAAGTGTCCAAAACACACGGCCGGAGGTCAGATGACACGACAACAAAGTCGATCATCGACCTCCGACCTAGGGTGTTCTGGTGCCAAGTGCACTTATGGACACCCCTGTTGCAATAGTAACATTATGTTTGTTATGGACAAGCTGTGGCTAGCACAGAAGTCCAATAACAGAACACCACTCGGGTTCAGATCAGGGAGGCCGTGCGACCCAATCACCCCCTTCCAGGTCTCACTGTCGCTGCCCACGTGGGCATTGAAGTCCCCCAGTAGAACAATGGAGTGCCCAGATGGAGCACTGTCCAGCATCCCTCCCAGGGACTCCAAGAAGGCCGGGTACTCTGGCACTGCTGTTCGGCCCGGAAGCCGAGATGACAGTGAGGCACCTATCCCCGACCCGAAGGCGCAGGGATGTGACCCTCTCGTTCACTGGGGAGAACTCCAACACATGGCAGCTGAGCTGTGGGGCTATAAGCAAACCCACACCAGCCCGCCACCTCAAAATTACTATTGCAACAACACATCATCAGTAGAGTAAAACTAACCTGGCTCACGACGGTCTAATCCCAGCTCACGTTCCCTATTAGTGGGTGAACGATCCAACGCTTGGTGAATTCTGCTTCACAATGATAGGAAGAGCCGACATCGAAGGATCAAAAAGCGATGTCGCTATGAACGCTTGGCCGCCAAAAGCCCTGTGGTAACTTTTTGACACCTCCTGCTTCAAACCCAAAAAGTCAGAGGGATTGTGAGGCCCTGTCAGGGAGAACAGAAACCTCCCGTAGAGCAGAAGGGAAAAAGCTTGCTTGATCTTGATTTTCAGTATGAGTACAGACCGTGAAAGCAGTGCCTAAAATCCCAAAATGATATAGTTACATAAATTAGTGATTATATTAAAGTTGATGGCAACATCACGATTAAATCTTTAGTTCTTAGTTTAGTTCATTTTTATTTCATTCATTGATAAAACCATTGATAAAAACCAAAAAAATTCAGTACAATACAAAACACAATAACAGTTTCCAAAGTTCTGAATCAAAGCTGCAGCAGGAAGAATAAACTTATGCAGTCTGTCCTTTAATATCTCACAATCAACTCACTGTAAAATTAAAGACATACAACAAACAAAATGACCATAAAGTCCAAGAAACCTTCACAGCGTTTCTCACTTATATTGGAGTTTTTTGATTATGACGACACTATGAGTCTGTTTCTTCATTTCTTTGTATTTCAACAATATGTTGTTGTGATTACTTTCTTAAATCCAGCATGCAGATTTGACTCTGTTGATTCGGTGCTGAAATTGTTCCATAAATTGGTCCCTTTTACAGAAATCCAGCTTTCCATTAATTTGGTATTAAAGGTAATTCTCTGAAAAAATGAAACACTCTTGTTCGTTGAAGTTACAGTGATGGTCTCTATTTGCACATCTGTTCTGGATATTGAAAGGTAAATTTTCTTAATGAGTGTTCATACATGATTTGCAGAATACTAAATTCAACCTGGTCTATTGGGTCTCTTTCTTTGTGTCCACTGATTTTTCTTGTGGCTCTTTTTTAGAGCAGAGTAGAGAGTAGAGCGTTACTTTATTGATCCCAGACTGGGAAATTCTGTAATTTTGAAATTTTTTTATGAAATAAAAACTAAAGTTAAGGTTTGTGTCTCTCTCTCCCTCTCTCTCTCTCTCTCTTTCTCTCTCTCTCTCTCTCTCTCTCTCTCTCTCTCTCTCTCTTTCTTTCTCTCTCTCTCTCTCTCTCTCTCTCATCAGGTGATATGGAGACACAAAGGAGCGACTCCCTCTACACTGGGAAATAACACCCTTATCGTGGACTGGATGCCCCAGAAAGACCTCCTGGGCCACCCGCAGATCAAGCTCTTCGTTGCTCACGGAGGAACCAATGGCGTCCAGGAGGCCATTTACCACGGTGTCCCGGTGCTCGGCATACCCTTGTTCTTCGACCAGTATGACAACCTCCTGCGCCTGCAGGACAGGGGAGCCGCCAAGATTCTCGAGCTGTCAGACCTCAACGCGGACACTTTTGAGCAAGGCATCCAGGAATTGCTCCACACAGACAGCTACCGCATGAACATTCAGCGTATGTCTCGTCTGCACAGGGACCAACCTTTGGCTCCCATGGACCAGGCCGTCTTCTGGGTAGAATACGTCATGCGTCACAAAGGGGCTCCTCATTTGCGTACCGAGGCCTACAGGATGCCCTGGTACTCATATTACTCTTTAGACGTGCTGCTCCTCATGCTGACTGTGCTGACTGCGCTGATTGTTTCTACTCTGGGTGTGTTTAGATTTTTGTGCTGCAGAAGAATAAAAAAGTCAAAAGCCAAACAAAACTGATGAGGGTAAAATAGTTCAGAAAGATAAAAAGCAGCTAGGATATGTCATTTCTGTCTCTTTATTGCCTCTGTTCTTTTTGTAGGTTTCCAAATGTTTGATGTAATATTTTTTGATAAATTGAGTCCACTCCTTGATAGTGATCTTTTTGAAGTGGCATCATTTTATGAATCTAGATAATAACAATAAGGGAGATCACTGTGAGGCATTGATTATCATCATTGCAATATCACTAATGTCATTAACTTGGAAACTTGCATTCTGTTCATGTTTTGTATAAAATCAATTCATGTTTTGAATGAATTATTTCCAGACTATCAAAATAGTTGACACAACTATTCAGACTCTCTCATAAAATGCAAATGACATTTTATGGATGCCTTGGCCCCTGGGTCTTTTCTGGAAGAGGGTCTTTTCCATCCCACAGGTTGACACAAAGTGTAAAAACGAAAGGAAAAACATTTTCTCAAAGTTTCCGGCTGTTTATCTTAAATATTTATTCTTGTACCACGAATCTGAAATGAAAATGTAATAAAATTTCATTATACTGTATTTGGGTTATTTACCTCTGCCAGGAGATTTATGTTTTCCAGTCTGTTCATTTGATGGTTTGGTAACGCTTCCTTTTACAGTACGGTAATTACCATGTATTAACATGGTAATTGCAAGGTAAGTACCATGTAATAAGGAGAAGTTACTGTAAAATTACCATGTAATTACAGGGTAACTATGTTGCTAATTACCTAGTACTTTTAGAGTAATTACCAAGCCAATTCCAGGCAAATACCAAGTAACTACCTGGTAGTAAGTATTAATTACTGGGCAATTATAATGTATATAGCAACTATGTCATTAATTGCCAAGTACTTACTAAGTAATTGCTAAGTAATTACCATGTAATCAATGGGAAATGTAGACTTTTTACTAGATATTACTAGGTACTGCTAGGTGTGTACGCTATGTATTTCCCTAGTAGTCAAGTGTTTTTTACTACTTACCTGGTAACTTCTTAGTATTTCCCAGTAACTACAACATTTACCTGGTAATTACGGTTGAACTGTAGACTACTGCAAAAGGAAGTGAGGCCTGTTTCCACACTATTACCTGGTAACTACTTATTCGTTACCCAGGAACTGCAAAAATACCTACCTCGAAATTATATAGTTATTAAAGTGGATTTGTACTGTAAAAGGAAGTGAGGTCTGTTTCCATGTTATTACATGGTAATTACTCAGTATTTAGCTCGTTACTAGGAAACTTTCACATTACCCCACACACTCGCACCAAAAATGCAGCAAACCCCATCAGTGTCTGTGATACAGTCTCTGAACAGCACACTGTATCTGTCAGGAGATCAGAGTTTCCATCAAAACCACCATCACCAGCCATCACATTACATTAAGATGAACGCATTATTGTTACACTACCTCACTCCAAACACCTCACTGTGACAGACATGCAAAAACAAGAGAGCTGCCAAAGATAAACATTTTAATCAAATGGAGTTCAAGTTCTTATAAAACAATTTACAAAACAGTGCACATTTTTAGCAGTCAGGCACCTTTTTTTTTTTTTTTTAAGAAACAGAACAGATTTCTTTTGCAAAAAATAGAATACAAATAACAGTGATAAACAATCACTATAAATCAACATTAATAAGTACACTGCTCCAGTCTTGTGAATTCACATCATGTGTTTTCTGCAGACCCGTCTACAGGAACCCTTGATCTCCATCATCCTGAATACCCAGGACCGCCGTCGCCAGGTGTTGTCACGTCGTCCACGTCCAGACTTGTACCTCCCTCGGCGTGATGGAAACGAGGACTGCACAACTTTTCCTTCTTAATGCTCAGGGTTTATTCACTGTAACACCCAAACCCCAAACGTGAGAGCTGAAAACATACAAATATACATATTAATAAACAGAAACTTACACAATAAACAAATATACACATTGCACAAAACACAAATATCTTTAAATCTTCAAACATACACATGAAACCGACATTACAACCGAAACATTCACCCAAGCCTGAACATGAGACCACAGCCACCCAGCACCAGCTGCAGAGCCACCACACTACCACCACTATAATGATCAACAAAACACCAAGCAAAAGGAAATATACACACCTCACTGGCCGCATCACATTGTAAAGGAGGTAAGCCGTTTGTTTTTGCTCTTTTCACTGAGTTTTTAGTGCTTTTTTTCTCTCTCCCCGTTTATCTGTGCACCACTTAACGTGGTCCTACTCGGAACGTTCCGCCGTAAACGCGCTTTCTCTCAATAGAGGTAGAACCGAAATTTAATTAAATATAAATATCACCATATCACCAAGTGGCGGAACTAACCGTCTGCAGACGTTCTGCCATAAATAAGCTTTCTCTCAGTCGAGGTAGAACCGAAATTTAATTAAATATAAATATCACCGAGTGGCGGAACTAACCGTCTGCAGACGTTCCGGGTAGGACCACATTAAGTGGTGCACACAGAAACGTGAAGAGAGAAAAAACATCCAAAAAGTATGTAAAAAGAGCAAAAACAAACGGTGGGGTGATGTGAAAGTTTCCTAGTAACGAGCTAAATACTGAGTAATTACCAGGTAATACCATGGAAACAGACCTCACTTCCTTTTACAGTACAAATCCACTTTAATAACTATATAATTTCGAGGTAGGTATTTTTGCAGTTCCTGGGTAACGAATAAGTAGTTACCAGGTAATAGTGTGGAAACAGGCCTCACTTCCTTTTGCAGTAGTCTACAGTTCAACCATAATTACCAGGTAAATGCTGTAGTTACTGGGAAATACTAAGAAGTTACCAGGTAAGTAGTAAAAAAACACTTGACTACTTGGTAAAATACATAGCGTATACACCTAGCAGTACCTAGTAATATCTAGTAAAAAGTCTACATTTCCAATTGATTACATGGTAATTACTTAGCAATTACTTAGTAAGTACTTGGCAATTAATGACATAGTTGCTATATACATTATAATTGCCCAGTAATTAATACTTACTACCAGGTAGTTACTTGGTATTTGCCTGGAATTGGCTTGGTAATTACTCTAAAAGTACTAGGTAATTAGCAACATAGTTACCCTGTAATTACATGGTAATTTTACAGTAACTTCTCCTTATTACATGGTACTTACCTTGCAATTATCATGTTAATACATGGTAATTACCGTACTGTAAAAGGAAGCATTACCGATGGTTTTACAGAATACCTCAAAAACCTGTGAATAGATTTAGATTTAGGAAAAACAAAGTGACTATCAGTGACCTGCATCAAACTCTTCATAGGCAGAGTGCATACCTCTGCTGCCTTCTTGTTACTCTTTGTCAGGACCAACAGGTGGACCCAAACGCAGACTCAGTTCAGAGGGCTTCACAAAGTCTATTAGACAGACTGGCAGACAAATCCAAAGGCTGAAGCAGGACATGAGGTGAAAGACCCAAAACTGAGAGAAAGACTCGAGGAAACCCAAACACACTCGGAGATGCAGGATGACGGCAGGTGGCATGTGCATCTGGCACTGGGGAAGCCAGAAGGGGAATTAAATACACCTGGGAGGAAGAGGAGGAGGAAGACGATAGGTTAATAGGATAACTGACACACTGAGGTGAGGCGAGACACTCAGGAGAATCCCTGACACTCTTGTTCACCATATCGAGGGTCCATTTATCCATCTATAGCCATTTTTGCATAAAGGTCAGTTTTCTTCTGCAGTCCCTTCACAAGAAATGATATTTGTGACTTTTACTGATCAATACTGTTTGATGCACTCAACATCTCTGTTCATAGATGGGAAAACAAATGACATATATAAGTGAAAGAAGGAGAATGAGCAACTGAAAAAAACAACTTAAATGGCAAATGGACAACATGTATATAGCACTTTTTTACCCTGCACTGACAGAGCCCAAAGCCTTTACACTGCAATATCACATTCACCCATTCACACTCACACACCAGTGGAGGCGGCTGCCAGGCAAGGTGCTCAGTCCATCCACTGGGGGCGATGTAGGGTTCAGTGTCTTGCCCAAGGACACTTCGACATGCAGACAGGGGGAGACAGGAATTAAACTAACAACCTTCCGATTGAGAGATGACTGCTCTCCCCACTGAACCACAGCCTCACCTGCGGTTTTGAATAAAACCGCAGGTGAGAAACTTCTCATCCATTTGTCCATCTGCTCTCATAATCTGAGACTGCATGGTCTCTGTCATTCCTCAGTTTCCACAAGGTAATTACTACAGAGGCCTTCTGAAAAATGAAAATAGCTTCTGTAGACTATAGAAGAAAGTAACAAAAAAACTTTTTTCTGATACTATTATGGCAACAGTGTTGTTTTTGGCAGCCTATTTTGATTTAGTTTTAGTCTTAGTCTTTTGGATGAAATGCTAATTAGTTTTAGTCACATTTTAGTCATTTCTACACTTCACAGTTTTAGTCTAGGTTTAGTCGACGAAAATCAAATGGGTTTTAGTTCAGTTTAAGTCATTAAAAAAAGGCTTAAACAATACATGAGGAAAAAGACAAAGGAAATTGTAAAGCAAAAAAACATAATAAAATACACTTAAATGGCACAAAACCAACATAACACATGGATGCCTTTGAATATTAAATAAAAAAATGGACTAGTCTGATACTTTGCAAACTCAATGCAGTGCTATATGAGCTCTGCCAGACAGAATGAGAGGATTAATAGCTTTGTTGATACTTTCAAGCTATTTTTATAATGTCCATAAAGGCTGAGATCTTTTATTAAAACTGGTCTGTTATGTTTCTATGTTACTGATTTGAACTGGTCAGAGTAACTGCCAGTTATTCTTTTGGAGGAATGATAAAACCAATATTAAGATGATTGTTAGGAAAATACTACCATTAAAACAACTGAAATAAACAAAATTCATTCCTTGGGTACACTTGATGGTATGAAACACTTGGAAGTCTTCAAAAATGAAATAACAAACATAACTTGAGTTTGATGAACTTTGTAAGTATTCCTTACCTGAATTTTCTCTATACAAATTTTAAACAAAAATGAAAATACATTTTGTCATAATAAGACAACACTTGAATTATAAATAAATAAATAAATAAATAAAAAAGAAAAAGTAAAGATTTATTAGGTACTTGGGGGAAAAAAAATCTTCACTAATCAATGTTGGGCTCCAACTGCAGTTTCACATTAAGAACAAACAGTCAAACAGTTGGATTAGATCCTCCGTCTCCCACTACGAGGCATTCTGTTTTATTTTCTGCTGGATTCTAATTAAAGTACATCCATAAATCACTGCGTCTTTTCCTCTCGCTAAGCCCCAGCGAAAGTTGCTGCCATGCTCTCTAGTGCGCCAGCGCATGCAGTGCAAGCGTGGTCAAACAGGAAGCAGCTCGTGAATTGCTGATATTTTCAGAGTAAAGCAGCCGAACTGTGTGAACAAGCTGGGGGAATCGCATTTGTTTTAATTTATTTTGATAGCCAAAATACTGACATTATCGTCTCGTCTCGTCTCGTTCACGAAAACAACAGATACGTCTCGTCACATTTCCGTCTTTAAAGAGATATTTTTATCTCGTCACGTCTCGTTTAAAAGGGGCGTTGACGAAATATTTTCGTCGTCGTCATTGTTAACGAAAACAACACTGTATGGCAACTTTCTGTTACATAAGACAAATGGCCCATTGTGCTCGTACAGACACGGCTGCCCTAAATGGCCGTGCTGCCACCTCAATTCAAACCTTTGGAGGAAATGTTGGAGGGAATATTTGAGGCGAGTCAGAGAAAATGCTGCTGCAAATCATCCCTCCTTGCCGGATCGTTATCTTCTCCACTTACCTCCAGGGTTATAGGCTAATGGATCGGCTGTGGTTGAGTGGGGAGCCAGTCATCTCTCAATCGGGAGGTTGTTAGTTCGATTTCTGTCTCTGCATGTCAAAGTGTCCTTGGGCAAGACACCGAACCCTGAATTTCCCCCAGTGGATGGATTGAGTGTCTTGCATGGCAGCAACCTCCACTGGTGTGTGATAATAGTGTCACGCCGGACTAATGCTGGCTCCATTATGTGTCCGGTATGGAATTATCCCAGCACTGTCACACACACTGCCTTTTTAACGACTACGGCTTAGCTGTGGTGCTCGTTCCGCAGCTGGAACGCATCCAGTGTGAGCCCGGCGTGAAGTGCTTTGGGATCCCTGCAGGTTGAAAAGTGCTATACGAGGGGGTACCCAAAAATTCCCGGAATTAGGTCATAAAATACTAATAATAATGAGTTTCGACTTCTGGCCGTCAGATGTGCTACAGGTAAGCCTCATGCATATCTGTGAAAAAGCTGAGCTCCCAGCGTTACACTGACGCCTGTCAGGCACTATTTATAGTAACAGAGTGCCGCTGCGGTCTGCGCTTTTTCCAAAATGGCGACATTAACCGGAAAGCCAGAGCAACGCGCAAACATTAAATTCTGCTTTTTGCTGGGAAAAACAGCAGCAGAAACACTCACCTTGTTGCAGCAAGCCTACAAGGATGATGCTCTGGGGAAGACTCAGGTCCATGAGTGGTTCGGGCGGTTTAAAAAGGGCCAGATGTCCGCGCGTCAGGTCCGCTCAGCCATGAAAACAATGCTGAGCTGCTTCTTCGCTGTCCAGGGTATCTTCCACAGTGAGTTTGTCCCTACAGGTCAAACTGTAAATCAGGACTACTACATCGAAGTCCTCAGACGGCTCTGTGAGGATGTGAGGAGGAAGCGGCCTGCATAGTGGCGGAGTGGAACCCGATTGATCCACCACGACAGTGCGCCAGCGGACACGGCGCTGCGCGTCACGCAGTTTCTGGCGAAGAATGAGATGAATCTCCTCTCCCGTCCGCCTTATTCGCCAGATGTAGCCTCGAGTGACTTTTTCCTGTTCCCCAGGTTGAAGAAGGAGCTGAAGGGACAGCGGTTTGCAGATGTGGAGGAGGTGACAGAAAAAACGCAGCCAGCCCAGAATGGCACAATTACGCACAGATGTCACGACACATTGGTGAAGTAGGAGACACGGCTGGAGTGCTGCATTAAAGGTGCTGTAGGCAGGATTCAGCATCTCCGCCATCTTGCTTAGGTTTACCTAAGCAAGATGGCGATTTGAAACCCAGCACAGCCAATCCTGTCCTGTTTTCTCTGACATCACGCCCTTAAGCAAGTTAAGCCCCTCCCACAAGAACGTGTGACGAACACCCCTCGACCAATCACGGTTAGAGCCTCAGGGGCTCTTCTGATTGGTCAAAGATACCTGGAGCTGTCGAGATTCCTTTTCAGCTCAGAACAGAGACAGATGGAAACGCTGCGCCCTCGCGGTAGTGCAATTATGCTACACTCCTAAAGGATTATCAATGGATACTCTAACATTTAATCTAAAGAAAACACAGAAAAATTAGCACTGACTAGCAAAATCCTGCCTACAGCACCTTTAATGCGGATGGAGATTATTTTGAAGGCGACGGTGGTGCTTTATTTTGAAATGTCAGAAATAAAAAGTTACAATCAAATTCCGGGAATTTTTGGGTACCCCCTTGTATAAGTGCAGTCCGTTTACCTCTGCTGCTGCTGCAGAGGGATTCTGCTGTGTTGTCAAGCCAGAAAGGAGATTTTGTCTTGCCTTGTCTTTTCTCGTCTCGTAATGCCTCACCATGCTTTGGCTTGTCTTGCCTTGCTACCCCAGGCATTTGTTTCTACTCCCTCCGCCTGCACTCCATACTCAGACGGTCTCCAGCATGTAAGCCTCATCACCAGCTCACTGCTGGTTTCAGAGCTGGCCTGCGTGCTCGAGCTTTCCCCCTTCACCTACGGGTTCAGGAGACTGACTGGTGGGAACTGGGCTGAGTACCTGTGAACTGAATAAACATGTTGAAAGGTCAACCCGGGTCTGGTCTCTCTGCATCTGGGTCTAACGGCAGACCGATCATGACATTATATCCATCAACAATGAAGGGAAATGTCAAAGCTTCTACCTTCATCCAGCTCACTTGCAGGGGCTTTTAAAATCCTACATGGGGAAAGCCTGTTTCAGTGAGCTGTTGTGAAATTGATTTGCTGTGGAATCTTGAAAAAATTGTTGGTGTGTCCAGGGTTAGCAGATTTCAAATTCCACATGGACTTCTTAAAGGAATACTCCACCCAAAAAACGATTTGGCCTCATTTTCTACTCACCCTCATGCTGAGAAACACTCTGGAGCACTTTTTTGACGTTTCAAATGCAGTTGGAGATGTTTGGGGATTTTCCTTGTCAACAAACAGGGACCGACAGAGCCCGACAGAAAAAATGGTCCATAAAATCCACAAAACGTTCCCATTTTCCTTCATACTGCTTGTCCGCTGTAATCCAAGTGTCCTGAGCGCGTAACGTCCATAATTAATTCTTAACGAGGTCATTTAGTACATTTTAAGAGCCCAAACAGGGCACTCTCATACAGCTCCATTGCATGTCTGCACGCGCACCCTGAACTACGGAAGCCGCGGCAGACCAAGCCAGATGCTTGCGCGCTTTCAGCGACTACTTTTCTAAATTGCAAGCGTAGAAGAAGAAGTTCCGCTGTTTATATTCTGCTGTGAGTGACCGAGCTGTGGACAATCACAAAAGTGATTGGCTACTGTTTTAAAGCTTTGAATTCGGTGTCCTGCTGAAAGGGCACAAGCGTGTTGCTTGGTCTGCCGCGGCTTCCGTAGTTCAGGGTGCGCGCGCAGACATGCAATGGAGCTGTATGAGAGCGCCCTGTTTGGGCTCTTAAAATGTACTAAATGACCTCGTTAAGAATTAATTATGGACGTTACGCGCTCAGGACACTTGGATTACAGCGGACGAGCAGTATGAAGGAAAATGGGAACGTTTTGTGGATTTTATGGACCATTTTTTCTGTCGGGCTCTGTCGGTCCCTGTTTGTTGACCACGAAAATCCCCAAACATCTCCAACTGCATTTGAATCGTCAAAAAAGTGCTCCAGAGTGTTTCTCAGCATGAGGGTGAGTAGAAAATGAGGCCAAATCGTTTTTTGGGTGGAGTATTCCTTTAAGTTGATGCTCTGAAGTTATAGAACAAACTACAAATTAGACAAGCCCGTTTAGTGTCCATGTTTAAAACTAATCTAAAGTAAAAACCCATTTTTATTCCTTGACTTTTAACTCAGACTTTGCTGCAGTTGTTATTGATGCCATTTTATTGTTTTATTGTTCACATTTTATGGTTTTAGATTTTAATGACTGTTTATTGACAGAACTTTGTTTAATCTGTAGATGAAAGATTCTAAAGATTGATCGATATCTCCGACTGTGTTCAGGCCACATGTATCATAGGCTGTGTAAACAGCGTGGTGTGACCGGCGGAGGAACAGTGAGTACGAAGAGATGAGTCGAAGTTCAGTGGTCCACTTCTTTTTTATTTTCTTGTGCAAAAAAATCAACGATAAAGTGCAGAAGTGCCAAAAGTGCAAAAAGGTGCATTGGAGGATTTCTGGAGTCAGGCTTCCCCAGCAGCAGCACACAGCTCACAGCTGCCGCCAGCACAATCACAGGTCTCAGTCTCTCTGCTGAGTGTCTTTGGGCCCTTAAGTACACCCAGCTTAATAGGGTAAAACCATAAAACACCAGGAGGTATAAAACATAATATTAGATTTCTAAAACTGTTAAAATCCTCCACTATAAACTCATAATATTAACCTAAAGAAAACAAAACCCATACTTAAGAATAAACCAAACTATCGACCCAAATAAATACATGAAATCCTAAACCATATCTAAAATCCGCGAAACCACCCCCCACCCATTTCCACTCTTGGTCCAGCCCGGAACCTTCTTTATGGTGCGTTCACACCGGACGCGTTGCAAGCGTCACGGGCGTCACTGACGCCTCAAAGTTGACGCGTGTAAAGTGTGGAATTCGACGCGTGTTCAAATTACACACGACGCTTGCAACGCTCGCGACGCGCGGCAGCTCACTGGCGGGAGTGGGAGGAGCTTGTGTCCTGTCTTCATGTTGACAATGGTGGGATCGGTGCAGAAATCACTTTAGCTCTAAACTCTTCAAATGTATAACTTTATCGATTTTTTTTTAAATTAGGCGACAAAGTGGTCGTTTAGAGCCCGAGTGTGTCGTTTGTTTGTCTGAATACCAGCCGTTTATGATTTTGTTCGGACGAATTCGGCGAAATGTAAGCCAGCCGCGGTGAGCGGCTCCAGCACGGAGAAGCAGAGAAGCAGGGACCCGCGAACCCTGGACCCGCCACGGGGGCCCCCTGCCCGGCACGGCGCTATTCCCCCGACCCAGCAGCCCAGCCTCCAGGCCCGGTCGGGCTTTGGCGGCGGGCGACGCGGATCACACCGTTGGCTGCCCCCGCCTCTCCGACCGGCTGCCCGGCGACCCGCATCAGGACTGAGACGGGCGGTCTCACCCAGCGGTCCTACGGAGCGGGCCCGCTCCGGGCGTCGCACCGATTCGGCCCCCCGGTGCGGCGCGCCACCCCAGCGGCGGGCCCGCCGGCGAGCCTCCGCCTCTCCCGGGCCCTGTTTGACGAGCTTCTGGCCCGCATCAGCGCTCAGAGTGCTCGTCTGTGATTGGATGACGCGCGCGTTGACGCTTCCAAAGTTCAATTTTCCCAACTTCAGGCGTTGACGCCTGCAACGCGTGACGCGCGTCGCTAACGCTCGAAACGCTCGGAAAGCGACGCTCGAAACGCGCCTGACGCGCGTTAGGTGCGTTGAAGCTCGTCCACCATAGACTTTGAATGTAAAAGCGACGCCCGTGACGCTTGCAACGCGTCCGGTGTGAACGCACCATTAGTGGTGTCCGTCCCCCAGGGAATCTTTTGGCCGGACACCACTCCTGGACACAAGAGCAGAAAGGTGAGTTAAAATCACACACACACTTCACCACATTCACACACCCAACACCTTCTCCACACTCACTGCATGCATGCCAACACCTAAAAGAAAAGCTAATTAAAACCAGGCACATATATTGCACGTTCCAATTTTGATTTGTCATTTGTTTGTCTTGCAGGTCCGCCGCCAATCCCGACCAGACCCACAGACAAACAGCCTTCAATAAATAAATAAATAATTTAAAATGACAATCGTTGTGCAAATTCCTTTATGTGCAAATCAGCTTCTTAAAGTGTTGTGCGCATTACAAAGTGCAAAGTGAATGAGAGAAAAAGTGTCTCTGTGCAAAGTGCAGTGCATTTCACCAGTGACAAACGCCCGTTTCGTCACAGGCTGTTTAGTTATGTTTTCTCAATACAGTGACAGAAACTTTTACATGGACGTTTATAATAATCAGTCTTAAAAAAATGGAAATAAGCTCTCAACAAATTAACCATTTTAATGTTAATCAACAGCACGTGAATAGATGTTCATCAAAAAGTCACTACTTGCATCCTACTTTGATATGAATATCGGGTCTACTTCATGGTGAGATGGTTTCCACTGGCTGAACTACTTTAGACTAAACTGTTACCTGCTGATGTAATTGATCCACAGAGTGAGCAATGGATTTCCAAGTGAACTGTGAATCTTATAAATGAATGCTTCAAGTTCCTTCTTTAAAAATAGCTTGTGTGAAAAACATCTTAAAACTTCGAAACCTTTGTAACTCCGTGGTGGGGACACTATGCTATGTTTTCCGCTGCTATTTCCATGAAAAGCCACTCAGAAAGCACTTGAGAAAATTCAACAGATAACATAGCTTTACAGTGTTATCTCTCAAACCTAAATGCACACTCTGGCAGATCAATTTTTCCCTCTAGTCTGTATGCTGGACACTGCAAACACCTATGCATAGTATGTCTTCCTTAACAGCAGTGAAGCTTTGTAACTCAGCTTACAAATTATTTTTGGCTATCTTTTCGAAAGGACCGATTAAGGTGACAATGCAAATACCCAGGTAGCCTTAGTCAAGGCTTTATTACAATGGAGAGGCAATTAGACCCAGCAAAGGCTGCACAAAGGCTGCAATGTTTTCATCTTGCTAAGTCTCAAAAGTTTATTTTTCTTCAGGCTTTGTTAGTGGACACCTGTAAATCCTAGGACGCCAGACTGGACTCAAGCACAGGAAAAGGTATGGAAACCAACTGACAATTCTTTCAAGTTAGGCTGAAAATATGTTGAGTATAATGTGGAGAGAATAATAATGTGCTGAACACAAACCTAATCTGTGTCACTAATTTTAAACATGTGGTTTCTTTGTATGCAAGATGTTTTGCTGCACAGGAACATCAATGACTTTTTTCCACATCGAATATAATCTTGAAAAGTTAATATCACCACCACAATACAGTTTAGTGATACATACAAAAACGAATGTGCTGCTCAGACCAGTGACCTTAACAGTTACAGTTACTATTCTTATAAAAACATGTGATCATTAAATGTGCCAATTCACAAGTGCACATTTCAGAGGTCATGTGAAAGTCTCTCCAGCTTATTTATGACAGATGATTTGCATCCTCCATATCCATTTGAAAGCATACAGTAACTCTGCACCTAACACTGATGACCAAGTATAACAGTATGTACTTCTGAATAGCTCACAAAAATCAGATTACCGTATTTTCGGCACTATAAGGCTCACTGGATTAATAGGCGCAGAGTAAATGAATGGCTTTTATTAAAAAAAATTTCATACATGGGGGGCACCACATTTTAAGGCGCATAGGATGTATAGAATAGTATGAGCGAAATAGATATTGGCAGTCTAGGTGGTTACATTCTCAGTTGAAATGTGTGAGTAAAGCGACATATCAACGCGAGTTTGACTGAGGATCGCTCCTCTTCACGGATATGCAGCTCAGAGTGGCCACGACTGGTCGAACTCGCTTGGTCACCGGGGTTCAGCCAGCTGCGGTATCCTGAGTGAAGTGCCCCACCGACAGCTCAGCTGCAGCCGGCCAGCCGCTCCCGGCATCCCGGCGGGTGGGCTGCCGCCCGGCGTCCAGCCACTCCCCACGTCGGCCGGCTGTGCAGCCGCGTGCCGTGCTCCGCGGTTGGAAGAGTGGAGAATGTGCCTGAAGCTCCATGTGTGCCATTCTGTTTAAACTAGCTAGCTTAGCATCTTAGCAAGCAGGGGCTGTTTGCTCATGTGGTCAGGATGATTACCGTAATTCCCACAAAAAAGGCGCATCGAATTATAAGGCACTCTGTTGGATTTTGGGAAAATTACAGGCTTTTACGTGCGCCTTATAGTGCGTAAAATACGGTACAGTTGTAAAACTGGACTTCAATCAAATATTTTTTTTTCTTCGGAAGAGTTTAGCAGTATTTTAATCAAATGTCATGCCCTGTGCCCCTCCGGCCATGTGGGGGCACTCTGGGCCGGTTTTGATTCTGTTTTTCCATTTTTTGCATGCCCTGTCTCACCTGCTTGTCTGTTCCTCATGTTTCCCTGCCTGGTCTCCGCCTTGTCAAAGGTTGTATGGAGGATTTTCCATGGAGAGAGAAATGCAGTGACTGTTAGTCCTTTTTGAAATGCTGCGCATGCGTGACCCACACCCCCTCCTCCCCTGCTCTCTCCGGAGGACTGCCTCCTCCTCACGCAGAAAGTAGCATGTAGCAACTTAGCATCATAACGCTAACACATAGCTACCAACGTGTCCTTTTGAACAACACAAAACACAGCGAATATGAGTAAAATCCTGCACTTGTGCCACATCCTGTACCTGACCCGTCCCTGCTCTTGGGTGGATCAGAGGATCAGAGGAGGACGGGGGAGGTTTGTGTGGAGCTGCATGACTGGAGCAGACGCTCGGAGCTCACAGCTGATCTGTCTGCGCGCTGCAGCCTACAGGCGTAAACAAACCCCCCCCCGCCCCCCCCCCCCCACTCTCTGGACTTTTTCATACGAATCTTGTTTTAAGATAAAAACATACATTTTCACCAAATGGCAAGCACGTTGCAGCTATGATTAAGAAAAATTGTCTCAAGTCTACAGGTGAAAAGGTGTTGATAGCGGCAGCAGAGCCTGGCATGGGTGGAGCGGGGTGGAGCGCGTAGGGGAGGGGGATACGAAAAGTGCGTAGGAGCATGACAGCTACGCTACAAATGCAGAGAGGTTGACTGACAAGTTAGAAAACCAATAGATAATGAGGCTACCTCGTTATTGATTGACTAAAGTAATGTTGGTTTTACAACGTCCAGAGTTGATTAATGTTTATGATTTTTTTTTTGATCACGATAAAAACAAGGCTGCTCCAGCTTAATAGCGCCATTTTTTTTTAGCTTTAATTCATTTTTGTTAGTAATAAAGATCTTCTATACAACCTTTAATGCGCTAATGTGCCTCACCTGTGTCTACCCTGTTTAAGCCTGCTTCCCTCCCTTGTCTTTGTCGGTGCGTTGTGGGTTGTCTGTGTGTTCTGTCTCCCTGCCTGCACCTCAGTTCATCTTGCCCTGTGTTCCTGTACCTGCAGTAAACAAGCTCAAATCTGCCTGGCTGCCTGCGCGTGGGTCCTTCCATCCTGCACCCGTGACAGATTTGATGTGAGTTTAAGGAAAATAGCAGGAATTTACTGACAGAATTGAGTGAAATACACACAAATAAAGGACTGAAAATATGTTAATGTTATTGATGTAATATTAATTTACACTGTAAAAACATTCATATAGGTATTCATATTTGATCAAAACTACATTTTTCAGAGATAATTAGTACTCTTTCTTTACTTGACACAAAAGTGATGCAAAACAACTTGCCTCAATTGAATTCTCTCCAATCAAATTCCATTTGCAATTTCTGGTTTGAATTCCAAAGTGCTGATATGCAAACTTTCAGGTTTAGAAAAAAAAAAAAAAAAAAAACTCTGCAGAAAACAGATGACACTATTTGTCACTCCTTACCCAGTTTGAAAGGCTGAGCATTACATAATCTAATGTAATAACATTATAAAAGAGGTCACAGGTTTGCATAGTTCAAGTGCATGGACTCATATGCACAACTTCAACACTTCCTGAACTTCAGGAGGCTCCTTGTTTCCCGTCTTTCATGATAGGATGAGCTGATTAATTCAGGTGTCTCTGACCTCTGTAACCACAACAGTAATGGGCAGACACACCTGCATTAATCAGCTCGTCCTATCATGAAAGACATGAAACAAGGAGCCTCCTGAAGTTCAGGAAGTGGTTGAGTTGTGCATAGAGCCCATTGCCTTGTGCCATACAACTGGCCTCAAATGCCAAAAGTCAATCACAAAATGACACTCAATACACTGAAATGGCCACTGCTTAACCTCACTAAGTGAATGAATGAGACAACAAGCAAAGGACTGAGAGAAAATAATCATTTGATTTGCTAATAACAAAGTATGTAGAACCATTCACAGCTTTATATATCAAATCTACATCAGACATGTGTCATAGGTAACTTATTTACCTCAGAAAGGGTGGGAATCCTGCGAGGCTGGAGTTTGAACTCAAATAACTCCAGTCACTTTGGTTTACTGTCACCCTGCATGAAGACCTGACTGCTGTTGCCGCATTTGACCATGGGTGAGTGAAATATTATGTTTATCTTTGAGGGGCTGTACAAGACATAATTCATTCTGGCCCTCTCACATACATGTATTTTCTCTCTCATACATATACAATGTCTTTTTACACACATACATTCTCCTTGCACATACATATATTTTCACTCTTACACATACATATATTCTCCTTTCACATACATCTATTGTCACACTAACACACAGCTAACTGTTAGCATGCCAATGATTTTTTCCATAGACGTTAGCATTAAGCTAGTGGAATTTTTTTTCCATAATGTATGTTTATTTACTGTGTCTAAAGGCATCATATCCCTACGGAAAGCATAATTCACCCTTTATGTGATGGCACAGGGGTTGAAAAACACAGCAGTAATCCTCCAGTTGAGCCTTGTGTAGTGTTAGCTGCTTGTCCTGCTGAATCCACTTGAAGAGTTTGTCACTTTCCACCATGCTGTGAGTCCAGACTGGAGCAGATGAACCTGTCACCTGCTGCACAAGCCATGAGAAGAAGGATCTGGCCATTTCTGGGGATCGTAAAATGTTTTCTAATACCCCAGTGGCTTGCAGCAGCACTCAGACTCCACTACACCTTGATTTATCTGAACAAGACCTGCATGCTTGACCTTCTCAGCCAATCACAGCTCAATAAATGATGAACTTCTTTGTCCAGTATACTTACTTTCTTTTCCACTATACTCACTCGCACATACATACATTCTTCTTTGGCATCCATATATTGTCTTTGTACAAATAAATACGAGGGGGGACCCAAAAGTAACCGGACTGTGGTTATAAAGAAAAAAACCGAGAATGATTTCAGATTTTTTGCTGTTATATGTCACTTTATCCTTAAAGGGCAACTCCGGTTTTTTGACACCTGGACCTTATTTCTAGGTGTGTGCATGCTCATATACTCACTCAGACAAACATCGTGCAGCTCGGAGTCCTTCAGAAGTTATTTAGATCCAAACGATGTAGCCGCACTAGCGGGGGTGCCACAGCAATGGAGCGTCAGCGAGGGACATAATCTCTGCAAAGTTGCTCATTTCGGCTGTATTTTTCCTCCATCGGCGCTGGGTTGCCTTTCGGTCGGAAGGAGGGCCTCCGGCGGTGTCCCGCGGCCTGGCTCGGAGCGCGCATCCGCCGGGAAGTGGAGATACGCTTCCTCCCGGCGAGGAGAGAACTCCGGCCGCGGCGCGGCGGGCCGTTGCGCGTCCCGCGGCCGGCGTGGAGCGTGCATCCGCCGGGAAGCGGAGATACGCTTCCTCCCGGCAAGGAGAGAGCTCCGGGCCGTCGCGCGTCCCGCGGCCGGCGTGGAGCGTGCATCCCCCGGGGAGCAGAGATACGCTTCCTCCCGGTGAGGAGAGAGCTCCGGCCTCGGTGCGGCGGGCCGTCGCGCGTCCCGTGGCCGGCCCGGAGCGCGCATCTGCCGGGGAGCGGAGATACGCATCCTCTCGGCGAGGAGAGACATCCAGCGGCCCAGCGGCCGCGTGTGAGCCGTGCGTCTTCGCAGGTGTCCGGAGCCTCCGTGGAGCAGCTGAGGGCCGTTTTCCAACTCGGCCCCTGGAAGTCAGATGCCGGGGCACCGTGACAGCCGAGGCCGACTCAAAGTGCCTCTCTGCTGGGGAGAGGAGCGCCGCAACGTTCCCATCCGAGCTAATTGTGGCTAAGTTAGCGAAAACTGTCAGCTCTTCAGCTGACCCACCTGAAGACGGTAGACGAGCTGACTTTATGATAACACTGGCGATGGATGAAGAAATACAGCCGAAATGAGCGACTTTGCAGAGATTATGTCCCGCGCTGACGCTCCATTGCTGTGGCACCCCCGCTAGTGCGGCTACATCGTTTGGATCTAGATAACTTCTGAAGGACTCCAAGCTGCACGATGTTTGTCTGAGTGAGTATATGAGCATGCACACACCTAGAAATAAGGTCCAGGTGTCAAAAAACCGGAGTTGCCCTTTAAGCATAACTGTGAAAAATTTCACCTCCCAAAGACACACAGGCAGCTCACATGCATGCTTATATTATTACAGTCCTGCCCCCTTCTTCGAAAAATCCCAAATTAGTCCCGCGCCTCTTAACCACGGTTCAGAAACAGGCTCGCGTGGACATGTGCCAGGAGCTGAAAAGGCAGCTGGAGGACGATGGAGGGCTGTTTGGGAAGATCATCACTGCTGCGGCGGCTCCGGGAGGTGGTCAGGCTGAAGCGGCCGGCGCTGTGGGAGAGTGGGGACTGTTTAACGCACAGGGCTCTGCGCGTTAAACAGTTCCTGATGAAAAACGGCATGGCCCTGCTGCCCCATCCGCCGTATCCCCTTAATTTAGCCCCGTGCGACTTCTTTCTCTTCTGAAGAATGAACAAGGAACTGAAGGGGCGGAGATTTGATGTGGAAGAGGTGCAAAAAAAATGGAAGAAAGCTCTTAAAGGGACCATTACGCAGAAGCATGCTGACTGTATTGAGCAATGGAAATTCCGGCTGCAGCGCTGTATTCAAGCCGAAGGAGAGTACTTTTGAAGGTGACAGTTTTGATTAGATGTGAAAATAAAAAAATAAAAAGTTATAACCACAGTCTGGTTTCTTTTGGGTCCCCCCTCGTATATGCTTATTCATATTTATTTATTTATTTATTTATTTATTTATTTATTTATTTATTTATTTATTTATTTATTTATTTATGCATACAGTCTCCAGGCATTAAATGCCAGGAAAATGTATACGTGTGGGAGAATAACGTATATGAGTGTAAGCATGACGATACATGTTTGTGCAAGGAGAATATATGTGTGTGGAAAAAGAATGTGAACACGTGTGCACGTGAGAGAGAAAATATATGTATGTGAGAGGTGAATATATATGTGTGAGAGGGCCAGAATGAATTATGTCTTGTACAGCCCATTGTATTTGTCAATCATGATCTAATCAATATATGAATGTTATCTGCATTCATGTATAAAAAAATTCACATTGAAATGTTAATTTGTGAAGTCATGTAGTGTTTGTTTCTCATTGTAGGAACTGTGCATTTGCATCGTATATGTGGATTATTTCTGGTCTTGAGTTTATGCTTGGTTTCCTGTGATGGAGGAAACATTCTGGTTTTCCCTGTGGACGGCAGCCATTGGCTGAATATGAAAGTTATTTTGGTAGAACTTCATTCAAGGGGACACAACCTCACCGTGATCAGGGCCTCCAACAGCTGGTACATCCCAGAAGAGTCTCCTCTCTACACGTCCATTTCAGTTGAAATGGGGGAGAGCCTGGAAGACTTCATTGAAGTGTATCTAGACGAACAGCTGAGGGTAAGTAAATGTTTCCATGTGCAATGGGAACAACGTGGGTCATGCAGTCACTGATATGTTCCGAAAGCCACTGTCTTCATTATTTGACCTCTTTTCTCTTACCTTGTTTAGGCGCAGAGAGAAGGAGCTTCGTTCTGGACATTTCTCAAACTCACCACACATTTCCTGTCTACGTTCTCTAAGGCTCTAGAAATGTGGGCTGAAGTCTTCATTAAAATTGTTGAAGATCAGAAAGTGCTCCAAAGCATTTTGGATTCAAAATATGAATTGATGCTCACTGATCCAGCTATGGCACCGGGTTTGTACCTTGCTAAATTCCTCAAACTGCCTGTCGTGCTCAATGTGCGATGGATTACAAGCGGAGAGGGCCACTTTGCTTTAGCCCCATCTCCACTCTCCTACATCCCAGTGCCAGGATCGGGCTTAACGGACAAAATGAATTTCATCCAGAGGGTCAAGAACTTTCTTTTGTCTAGCATCGGCCTGTTCCAGCAGAAATTCATGGTGGAGCCGAGCTTTTTCGCTATCCGAGACAAGTATTTTGAGGGCAGATTTGACATTATCTCGCTCCTTCAGGAAGCAGACATTTGGATGTTCAGGTCAGATTTTGTGTTTGATTACCCTCGACCCACAATGCCGAACGTCGTTTACATCGGAGGATTCCAGTGCAAACCGGCCCAGCCGCTGCCAGCGGATCTGGAGGAGTTTGTTCAGAGCGCCGGGGAGCACGGAGTGATCATCATGACTCTGGGAACTATGGTCAACGCTCTGCCAGCAGATCTTGCAGATGAAGTCGCCAGAGTGTTTGCCAAGTTACCTCAGAAGGTAAACCCTTTTCCTGCTGTGGTTTGGATTAATGTTTTTTTTTTTTTCTCCCGTTATCATCGTCAGAAACGGTACGGTAGACATTTTTTCTTGAGATTACCCATCAGCTGGAAATTGATCATTACACACATAAAATCATCAACAGCTTGGAGATTGAAGGAAAATTGGAAAATAATAATAATAATAATAATAATAATAATAATAATAATAATAATAATAATAATAATAATAATAAACTTTATTTGTATAGCACCTTTCTAGATCATCGTGTCACAAAGTGCTTTACACAACATAAGCAACAAGGGATAAAAACAGAGCAGAAAACACAAAAACAGGAAAAGAAAACCGAATCAAAGAAAAGCAAGACTAAAGAGATGCGTCTTAAGCTGCTTTTTGAAGGAGTCAACAGAGTCCGCTGATCTTAGATTGATTGGGAGGGAGTTCCAGAGAGTGGGTGCCACTACCTCAAACGCGCGGTCACCTTTAGTTTACTTTAGCTGGTAACGTAGGGCTGTAACAGATCTATGATGTACGCTGGTGCCTGGCCATGCAGAGCTCTGTACGTGACCACAAGGACTTTATATTGTATTCGGAACTTAATGGGGAGCCAGTGAAGAGCAAATAAGATTGGAGTTATGTGGGACCTCCTGGGGGTCCTGGTCAGCAGTCTAGCAGCAGCGTTTTGGACCACTTGCAGGTGATCCAGGGACGCTTTGCTAAGGGAGGTAAACAGCGAGTTGCAGTAATCCAGGCGTGATGATACAAACGCATGGATTAGCATCTCCATCTCAGCTTGAGAGACAATGGGCTTGAGTCTGGCTATGTTCCTCAACTGAAAAAAGCAAGAGCGAATCAGAAGTTTCACATGTTGATCCAGAGTCAGAACCTGGTCTACAGTGACACCTAGAATTTTAACAGAAGATTTAATCACGGAGGTATGGAGACCTAAACCATTTATGATCCTAGGGGCAAGACTAGGAGGAGCAGAGATAAGAAATTCAGTTTTATCAGAATTTAGCTGTAGAAAGTTATTAGCCATCCAGTTTTTTATCGCTGTCACACAGTCACTTAGAACCGTCTCACTTCTTTCTGTTCCTTTTCATTTCTTTCTTTTAAAAAGAATGAAACAAATAAAATCAATCAATCAATCAATCAATCAAACTGCCAGTGAGGCAATGTTACGGGGTGTGAGTTAAATTAGTTAAAGGGACTTAAGGCAACTTTTCAAAATTTATCTCAGTGCTGCCGCGATAGGTGCTGCGGGTAACTGCAGCCACCAGCCAAGGCGGCACGGGAGCGCACACAAACATTTTACAGAATGTCCGTCTTCACAGCGCTGCACCAAGGATGCTCATGCTGTTTACTACGTCGCGGTTTACTGCAAGACCAGTTTGTCAGCATCCGTTTTCACTCCCAAATGCAGCTGAAGTTCCCTCCATGAATCAAACGCATATCCAATATTTATTCGGGTGCCTGCGGCTTCGGTCTTTTTTTTTTTTTTTGACTCGCGAGATAACGCTGATAAAGTCATTTTTTTCTTCGTGGTGTTTTTTGTGGGCTTTGAGTGGATGCAGTTATTCGATTGTATGGGGGGGGGCGGGGGGGGCGGCTCGGCTCGTGCTTGGATTCACAGACTGGGAGCAAATGTATAATATACCGGGAGAGCGGACAAATGAAACTACAAATAGAACTACAAATTAACTTTCTTCTGTTGATTCTTGGTTTGTCAGCGAGTGAGCTGCGGCGTATTTGCGCACGCGCGATTCATTTGAAGTGTGGACGGAGTGGTGTGGGTCTCCTCTCTGCTCTGACTGCAGCAGGGAGCGCTGCATGAGACTGACCGCCTGTGAGTGCTTTGGGACGGGGGAGGGGCTCACAGCAGCACCCGCTGCTTGTTGACGACAGCGGAGACGTCCTGTCACATGTCCAGAGCACCAGAAAAAGTCGCTAAATTTGTCGCTAGTTACTTTTGACAAAAAAAGTCGCCAAGAGGCTTTGGAAAGTTGCCAGATTTAGCGAGAAAGTCACCAAGTTGGCAACACTGCCCGCCCCTGATCCCAGCAGTGTTTGAGTCCGTGTCCACGGCGGCCATGTTCTTCCTGTTCGGCAACGCGCATACAGCATCAATTTACGTCACATCCCCACGATTGCACGGGAAATTCGGACCCCGAACAGCAACAAATTATTTGGCACACAGCCTGTATAAGGCAACAGACAGATACGCGGATTGGCCTGTTATTTTAGGTTTTTAATGCTTCATGACCCATTAGCATTGAATAAACTGGAAATGCATGTGAAGTTTTTCACAAATCTTGCCTTAAGTCCCTTTAAACAAGTGAGTAAGTTCTTTTTGGAGGAATTACTAAAAGGAAAAATAAGTGGTGAATTGGCATCCTAACTGGAGCTCATGGTCATTAATTTTATGGGAGTACAGAATATAAGAGTATTGATTATAAAAGACAGGGAAAAAAGGCAATTGATAACATAATGGCCAATGTAAATTAACGAGCCAATCATACTTTTCTTTCCAACTCCAACTCAATATTTGATTATCAGTTTATTATTTTTCCATCTTTCCTAAAATTATATGGTTAAATAAATAAGTGATTATATTAAAGTTGATGGCAACATCACAATTAAAAATTTAGTTTTTAGTTTAGTTCATTTTTATTTCATTAATTGGTAAAAGAGAAAAAACAAAAAATTCAGTAAAATTCAAAACACAATAAAAGTTTCCAAAGTTCTGAATCAAAGCTGCAGAAGGAAGAATAATCTTATACAATCTGTTCTTTTATATCTAACAATCAACTTACTGTAAAATTAAAAACATACAACAAACAAAATGGCCGTAAAGTCCAAGAAACCTTCACAGTTTTTCTCACTTACTGTATATCAAAGTTTTTCGATCATGACGACACTATAAGTCTGTTTCTTCATTTCTTTGCATTTCAACAGTATGCTGGTTTTGATTACTTTCTGAAATCCAGCATGCAGATTTGACTCTGTTGATTCGTTGCTGAAATTGTTCATGAATTGGTCCCTCTAACAGAAATCCTGCTTTTCATTAATTTGGTATTAAATCTTACTTTCATGAAATTCTCTTTTTCGTTGAAGTTATAGTGTCTGTATCTATTTGCACATCTGTTCTGGATATTGAAAGGTAAATTTTCTTAATGAGTGTTCATACATGATTTGCAGAATACTAAAATCAAGCTGGTCTGTTGTGTCTCTTTCTTTGTGTCCACTGATTTTTCTTGTGGCTCTTTTTTAGAACAGAGTATAGAGTAGAGCGTTACTTTATTGATCCCAGACTGGGAAATTCTGTAATTTTGAAATTTTTTTATGAAATAAAAACTAAAGGTTGTTTTTTCCTCTCTCTCTGTCTCTCTCTCACTCTTTCTAATTAGGTGATATGGAGACACAAAGGAGCGACTCCCTCTACACTGGGAAATAACACCCTTATCGTGGACTGGATGCCCCAGAAAGACCTCCTGGGCCACCTGCAGATCAAGCTCTTCATTGCTCACGGAGGAACCAACGGCGTCCAGGAGGCCATCTACCACGGCGTCCCGGTGCTCGGCATACCCTTGTTCTTCGACCAGTACGACAACCTCCTGCGCCTGCAGGACAGGGGAGCCGCCAAGATTCTGGAGCTGTCGGACCTCAACGCGGACACTTTTGAGCAAGGCATCCAGGAAGTGCTCCACACAGACAGCTACCGCATGAACATTCAGCGCATGTCTCGTCTGCACAGGGACCAGCCTTTGGCCCCCATGGACCAGGCCGTCTTCTGGGTAGAATACGTCATGCGTCACAAAGGGGCTCCTCATTTGCGTACTGAGGCCTACAGGATGCCCTGGTACTCATATTACTCTTTAGACGTGCTGCTCCTCATGCTGACTGTGCTGACTGCGCTGATTGTTTCTACTCTAGGTGTGTCTAGATTGTTGTGCTGCAGAAGAAGAAAAAAGTCAAAAGCCAAACAAAACTGATAGTCAGGACCGAAAATTGAAAAAGCCCCTTAGAAAACAACATGGTAGGCATTTTTGAGGAAAAGCATTTTAAGCATTGTTTTTACATGATTTTTTAGTGCTGAATCCATTTCTGCCGGTTGCCCAGCTGTAAAAGTTACTGTTTAGTCATAATTATTGATTAATTAGTATAATTAATATATTAATCGCCCAAAGTTAGAAATTGCTATTAATTTCCTATTTGTTAATATTATACATATGATTGCTTGGTATCATTGTAAAGGGGACCTTCTAGCCTTTAATTTAAGCCCATATTTGCATTTTTTTGACAAACACAGAGGTCACATGAGCTCTTTAAACTATAAATTACACACATTTTCCCACAATTTTCGCATAAACTATATAGTTTATTTTATCCCTGTGGGATCAAGGGATATCAAGAACCCAAAAGCCAACAATCTCAATACTAAATACAGGAAATGTATGATATTTCTTTGTGAGAGGTTATTGTGAGCCTTAAAATAGCAGAAACTGGCTCAGGCCCATTCACCTCCATTCATTCTTTGCACCAATATTATGTAAACAAAAACCCCACACCAATTTGTTAGATGTAATGATACTATTAGTAATATTAATGCAATGACAATCAAAGGCCAAGTAGACATTTTCCATCCTTGTAATCAGTAAAATTCACTGAAGATGGCAACTAATTACAAATATAAATAGTAATGATTAAATCAAAACGGGTTTACAGGTTCTTTGTGATCATATTTTTTTTCCTTCAGTGCATTACATATTCATGCAAACGTCATTTGACTTTCGGCACTGACAGGATGCAGTGTATGGGTTTGGCTTACAGCCGCACCGGGCTGTCTTGCATCCAGTTGTGCAGCCACAGGTCACTAGCTCCTCACAGGCATCTGGAACTGCAGGCAACGACATGAGTTCAGGAACAAGCACGTTGTTCTCCATCTTCCATCCCATATTTTCAGGGGGTGGCAGCACCGGGTACTGCAAGTGGGCCTGTCACCAAGCCAAAGTCTGGAAGTGAACATGATGGATGTGAAATTTCAGAGCGTCTCTGGTGGGTGGCAGTCTCTCTATGGTCATGCCTTTAACAAACAGGCCCAAACGGACTTCATTGATGTTGTTTGTGTTGTTTGCACCGTATAATTTACAGAAAAACATTTCTGCATCCATGACGGTGGAGTCAATAAGCTCAGGACCTTCACCAAGCCCCTTGAGTAGATGGCTGTGCTGTCTAAACACATTCCAGCAGGTCTTCTTCATGTGTCCTGAAATGTATGATGTCGAGTCACTCCCACTGAGTCCATGGAAACCTGGAAGTAGCTCAAGAACCTCTTCATCCATCTGCAGCTTTTCTACAACTGCACGGATGGGGATGTACTTTCTGTCCTTTGCTGTCCCTGCTTTCATCCAGATTTGTTGGCATGGCATTCTGTAGGCGATCAGCAGAATCAAGACATCGGTGTCTCTCTCACAGTTGGAGTTGAACTTCTCAGCATTGGGGTTGGAGTTTTTCCACATCTGTTTTAGACAGTTCCTTTATACGATCAGTTGCTGGAGGGTTGTCTCTATCACAAAGTTTGTCTCGTGCCTGTGCAGCACCTTTTATTGTGTCATATCCCTTCTGTCCTCCTTTTGATAACTTTTCATTTTTTGTCTCCTGACAGATGAGACATTCTTCTAGAGCTAGAGAGTGGCCAGTCTCCTTCAGAGTGCCAGCAGCTCCATGATCACGCTGAAACAGAAATTATAGTGCTTATTTAGCCAGCTTGTTAATGTCTTCTTCTTCTTAGTGCTCCAGATTTTTCCAGTGCTGGCGGTCTTGTGCCAGCTGCTCTGCATCCGCCACAGCAACTCCGTGTTGTTGGAGGTCGCCCGCAACGACGTTGAGCCATCGGGTGCGAGGTTTCCCTTGTGGTCGTCTCCAGCCTGCGGCCTCTGAGTCAAACTGGAGAATGGCTCGTGTCGGATGTTCTGGGAGTAGACGAAGGCCCATGGCCCAGCCAGCGGGTGCGGCGTTGTGCGACCAAGGAAGATGCTCGGGGCTGGCCTGTGCTGGCTCTAAGCAGAAACTCGCTGGGGCCACCTGATGTTCTCCATGGTTCTAAGAGCCCTGCTATCAAAGCCATCGATTCTGAGGCCAGACTGTCATTCAGGGGCCACGTTTCTGAGCCATATAGCAGGATGGAGAGGACGGCTAATTTGTAAATCCGGAGCTTCGTTGTGCGTGAGATGGTCTGGTGCTGCCAGAGTGGTTTCCAGATGGACTGCAGAGCAGGTGCTGCCAGGGCTCGTCTGCGGTCAGTCTCTGGTTTTAGATCCCCGCTGTCTGTCACCATGGAGCCCAGATACACAAAGTTCTTGACAGGCTCTACGATGTCGCTCCCAATTTGCATGGGAGGTGAATTCACCTCGCTAGCTATCTTTAATCAATGGAATTCACTGATTTCAAATAACTTCATTGATTTACATAAACACATTCGTCAAATAAAAAACAAGTGTTAGTTACCTAAGATGGATACTAACAAAGTAATGAAAGCTGTCAGAATGTGTGTTGGCCTCTTGTCTGCAGTAACTCCCTAGTCGGGTTCCAGGCTCACAGTAATCCCCCAGATTGTAATAATATGGTGATTTTATACATTTTCTGAAACTCCATTGGCAAGTCAGTATTTCAGTATCTGTTTTTTGTGTCTCTGGTATTCCTAGGTACCACAGGGCTAAAACTAAGAAAATAATTTAGGCGGAATTTGTGAAAACAAATATGTTCTTTATGGTTTGAGGAGCTTGAGTGACCACCATGTGTGCCAGGAAGGTTGATAATTGGATTTAAATGAAAGCTAAAAATGTCCTCTTTAAAATAACACCAAACACAACATTATTGAACATTGGGAAGTGCCCTAACTATGAGCCTAAGCCAGGATAGGCAACAGTGTCTAACACCCAAATTACCATGGAAGGGGGATAACTTGGAGGAGGAAATATAGAAAATCAGGGGCCTTATTTGAAGGGCAACCGGTGGATTCTTGTTTGGGACACCTTGAACTTTCAAAAAATGCTGGTTGCCCACTTTTCCTCAAAAATGCCTACAGGGTCACATGATTCTGAATTTACAGCCCAGTCTATGATGAGGGTAGAATAGTTCAGAAAGATAAAAAGCAGCTTTATTTACTTTAGGACAAATTTCTTAGGATATGCCATTTCTGTCTCTTTGTTGTCTCTGTTCCCTTTTTTTTTCTCGTTTTTTTAGGTTAGCGGCAGAGCGTAAACACATGCAACATCTGGCCCGTGAGTCAAAAAAAAAACAAACAAACAAAAAAAAAACTTCCGGTCCATGAACTAACCCGTGCACAGCCCTGTACCGAACTGAACGTCCCGTACCGAAATGGTTCAATACAAATACATGTATTGTTACACCCTTACCATTTATCCATCTGTAGCCATTTTTGCACAAAGGTCAGTTTTCTTCTGTAGTCCCTTCACAAGAAATGATAATCATTACTTTCCCTAATTAATACCGTTTGATTCATTTTTATTTTGTGTCACAGCAGAGCTGTACTCCACATGTCTGACTATTGAAGGGAAAACAAATGTTATATGTAAGTGAAAGAAGGAGAATTATCAACTGAAAAAACAACTTAAATAAAACTACGGGTGTGAAACTTCTCATTCATTTGTCCATCTGCTCTCATAATCTGAGCCTGCATGGTCTCTGGATTTTCACATTCATCACGTGCAGCGCTGTTGAGACCCCCTCAGCAATGCATGAGTCATTCCTCAGTTTCCACATTTCCTCCAGAGGCCTTCTGAAAAATGAAAATAGCTTCTGCAGACTATAGAAAAAAGGTAACAAAAATACTTTTTCTGATACTATAATGGCAACTTTATGTTACATATGACAAATGGCCCATTGTGCTCGTATAGTCATGGCTGCTGCTTCAAAGTGTTTTTTTTTTCAATTTACATTTAGCCGTTAATACATTTGTAACTGGCTATTTAATGGGAATTATTTGATGGTTGATGACCTAATAGATAACGGTGTTTGCTTTTCTCCATCAGTGTTTGAGAGACTCAACCACCAAACTGTGGGAAACACCTGGAAAAATAATTCACATTTCCTGTCATGTCATTGCTCATATAAGCTAATCATCAGTGTGGGCAAAGTGATTCTGAATGAATGTTCAGTGCATTTTTTTTTAATGGCCAAGGCTTTGAGGCTGTTTGTAAAGTCAGTTTAAAGATTCTGTGCAGAAGAGACTGTGAATATAATAAAGTGCTACTTTGCCTTTGAAGTTGTGCCTGAGCCACACTGCGGGAGTTGTGCTCACAACTCACCTTCATTTGAATGCAGGCTTAGATGCCTTTTTGTGCAGTTCTCCACAGGCGTGCATGGGATTTCTCTGGATAGTCCATTCTTATGTGAATTTGTGACCTGAAATGGTCGTGTTGCCACCTCAATCCAAACCTTTGGAGGAAATGTTGGAGAGAATATTTGAGGCGAGTCAGAGAAAATGCTGGAATCTTGAAAAAAATTATTGGTGTGTCCAGGAGCAGAGTTAGCAGATTCCAAATACCACATGGACTTCTTAAGTTGCTGCTCTGAAG
This sequence comes from Salarias fasciatus, assembly GCF_902148845.1. Classification (NCBI taxonomy): domain Eukaryota; kingdom Metazoa; phylum Chordata; class Actinopteri; order Blenniiformes; family Blenniidae; genus Salarias; species Salarias fasciatus. The sequence goes on from NC_043754.1 coordinate 16,620,767, forward strand.
TTATTGAACGAACAACACATTGTTGTATATTTCTCTTCCATTTGTGTTTCTGTTCCATTTGTATGACTGAGCTGTGATTTTATCACTCTGTTTTTGTACTTTGTAACTGCATGTTTGAAAGGTCACTTAGTTTAACCTTTGAGTGAGCTATAAACTATGTTAAACCACAGCCTTGGAGAAGATCCGGTCAGAGGATTAACGGAGACTACATTTATTGTTGCCTAAGTGCCTTAAGGGAGGAAGAAGTCGAAACATCTCAACTTGTGGAACGGCCTGTCATGATAAGACAAGCCATTATCAGTGTCACAGTGGACTGGGAAGGAGGTTTGGTATTTGTCTGCCCTGGTCGTAAAATCCAACAAAGAGGTGCGGGAAAGCACCCCTCCTACAGTGGGCAAACACAGGGAATAAAATCCCTTGAATGTAACCGGTCAGCACCATTTCGCCTGGGTTTCTGACTGAGATCAGTAATCACAGGGCGGGGGTCCGGAGCGTCCTGTATTTTCATTTTATTATTGGTATAGACCTTCTTCACTGTCTGATCATCTTCTTTAATTAAATAAAAGAATCTGTGCTGAGACTTAGAGGTTTCAAGCATTCTTTTTCCATTGCACATTTAGTCTCAACAACATTAGACAAGCCCGTTTACTGTCCATGTTTAAAACTAGTCTAAAGTAAAACCCTGTTTTTATTCCTTGACTTTTAACCTGTAGCAGAGCCAGAGTGGGGGCAAGGGGGCGGTCGCCCCAGGGTCTACAAGGTCATACGGCCGGTTTTGTGATGTGTGGGCTCCAATTTGCCAATTCTCACATTACGACTGTCCATGAATGCATCAGAGCTGTAAGCCAGTGCTGATTGGCTGTGTGGCATTAACGAGTTGTTTCTTTGCACTTGATCTGAACTCTTTTGGGGGAAGTTAAACAGCAAAAATGGAGAAGAAAAAATACTAATCTGGCGCTTTCAAGAGCAAAGCAAAAGAGCACCATGGCCGTGGGAGCCCAACAACGCCGGTCTGGTTGAGGTGACTGAAGACGAGGCTATGCTAGCCACTAGCGGTAGGAGAAAGTGGTCGGCAGGTTTGCGGAGGGCAAAACTTTAAAAGACAACCACAGCATGTACAAAGTTCTGAACGTTGTTGTCCACGTTACCTGGATTGTTTTGTTCGAGGATGTTCAAGTATTATGGAGGAATCAACAGAACTGCGGGCACCAGCACAGAGAGAGCCATTGGTGAGTCAGTGAAACCTTCAAAAACATTATCTTTATCAGAATGCTGTGGTCTTGAACACCTGCCTGTTTGAATGTGCCTTGTGTTGCTCTCAACTATAAGAGATCGCTGAGTCTATTGTTTTTTTTTTTTATTATACATGAATTCCAAAGGATATAGATAGCTGTGTCTATATCTATCTGAATAGATTGTGTACTTTTAAACCAGCTGTGTTCATTTTATTTTTAAGCTGTATCAAAGATGGTACAGATTTAGCCCGTGACTTTTTAATCTGAGCTTTCAGCACCATGGACAGCCGACGCTCTGAGATTGACACCTGTCAGGCTGCATTTGTCTGTGTGTGCTCGTGCATATGTGTATTTGTTCTTCAGAACAAGTTTGTGAACTGGTTTGTGACTTTATTCTGCTTTCTGAGGGATATAGGTTTGCTTGGCTCAATAAAAGTGAGCATTTGTGTGTTTTTGATGGTAGGATGAGGTATTGTTTGAATGGTAAAATTACTATCATAAGGGCCAGTCGAGAATGCTCCGCCCCCTCTGTACTGAGACCTACGCTCAGCCTCTGCTTTTAACCCAGACTTTGTTGCAGTTCTTGTTGATGCCATTTTATTGTTTTATTATTCACATTTTATGGTTTTACATTTTAATGACTGTTTATGGACAGAACTTTGTTTCATCTGCAGATGGGAGATTCTGAAGATTGATCAATATCTCCAACTGTGTTCAGGCCACATGTATCATAGGCTGTTTAGTCATGTTTTCTCAATGCAGTGACAGAAACAGCACGTGAATAGATGTTCATCAAAAAGTTGAACAGACAACACAGCTTTGCAGTATTATCTCTCAAACCTAAATGAACACTGTGGCAGATTACTTTTACCCTCTTGTCTGTATGTTGGACACAGCAAATACCTGTGCGAAGCATGTCTTCCTTAGGAACTGTAGCGAAGCGTTGTAACTCAGCTCACAAATTATTTTTGACTATCTTTTTGAAAGGACTGATTAAGGTGACAGTGCAAATGCCCATGCAGCCCTGGGCAAGGCTTTATTGCAGTGGAGAGGCAATTGGACCCAGCAAAGGCTGCACAAAGGTTGCAGTGTTTTCATATTGCTAAGTCTCGAAAGCTTATTTTTCTTCTGGCTTTGTTTTTCTGAGGAAAATTTAAGAAGCATATGAATCAAATATGTTGTATATGTTCAATCTCTGATTTGTTGTGATTTTAAGGAAAGTAGCATAAATTTACTGATGAAATTATTGAGTAAAATATATAAAATAAAAAATAAAAAAAAGATTGAAAATATGTTAATATGTTACTGATGATCCGAGGCCATGGTCCTCGACCGGAAGAGGGTGGCCTGCCCTCTCTAGGTTGGAGGAGAGACTCTGGCCCAAGTGGAGGAGTTTAAGGCTGTGTTCACACCGAATTGAGTCGAGCCAGGACCCCTTTTGGGAAGTGTGAATTTGTAAATCAGCCTCCTCATAAATAACTGAATCGTGTTCTCACCGGCGTCGAACCGAAGGGGTGTCAAACCAGACAGAAGCAAGTCGGGTGCCGGAAGGAAACGCGATACTTGTTCCAAAATAAGTGACTTCAAAATAAAAGCTGTGTCGTGTTTTTGCCTTAATATTCTATTTTTTACTTCTTCTGGTAGAACACAGAACAAACAGCGTGATGTAGTTATTATACGCTTCAGAAGAATGAACGGTTTTGTACCTCATCACTGCAGGAAAGTCAAACAGCTCCAAAATTGCACAAAACAGCTCTCTGACCAGGGCGGCTGTGTTGCCAGATTGGGCAGGTTTCCGCCAAATCAAGCTTCTTTTTTGAACACGTCAGACGGGTTGATGAAATGATTATGTGTTTATGAAGTGTTTTTTTTAATTATACAAATACGGTTTTAACGTGCATTTTCAACCGAGATGGCAGTTTGGGCTGCTTTCTATTGATTTAAACGGGTTTATGGCACCAGATCGACATATCTGGCAACCTCCTCCAGCGGACTGCAGAGACACCGCAGACGGTGCTGCGGTGATTCCGTTCTGCAGACGCAACGCAGCCAGAAGAACGGTTGTTCTGTTGTACATGATTTTTCTGCAGACCATACAAATCGCCGACTTTCAGAAGGAAGCACAGACTCTCTGCCATGCTCGACGTGCGCGCTCAGAATAACAGTCCGTGTCATGCGTTACGGAAGCCTCACACGGACAAAAGTGTGGCAAACGAGGAAAGCGAGCTGGACCCGGGGAGCGACCGTGTTCTCACCGTGTTCACACTGTCGCTACCGGCTCCACCACGTCATTTATGTCAAGCCAAATGCTTTGGTGTGAACACAACCTGACAGGCGGATCGGTGTAGCGTCTGCAGTGATGCGGGCGTTGTATCGGTTCGTTGTGGTGAAGAAGGAGCTGAGCCTATTTTTCACTCCTTACCCAGGTTGAAAGGTTGAACATTACATAACCTACTCTAATTATATTATGAAAGAGGTCACAGGTTTGTCTGGTGCAAGTGCCTTAAGCCATACAACTGGCCTCAAATCCCAAAAATTCATTCACAAAATGACACTCAAAACACTGAAACGACCACTGCTTCACCTCAGTTTGCAATGGAATGAGACCACAAGCAAGGAAATGAGAGGAAATAATAATTTGATTTGCTAATAAAGTATGTAGAACCATTTACAGCTTTATATATCAAATCTACATCAGACACGTGTCATAGGTAACTTATTTACCTCAGAAAGGGTGGGATTCCTGTGAGGCTGGAGTATGAACTCAAATAACTCCAGAGTCACTTTGATAGACTGTCACACTGCAGGAGGACCAGACTGCTGCCCCCTCATTCGACCATGGGTGAGTGAAATATTATGTTTATCTATGACGGGCTGTACAAGACATAATTCATTCTGGCCCTCTCACACACATGTATTCATCTGTCACATAAAAATATTTTCTCTCTCACACATATACATTGTAATTTTAGACACATTATTTTTGCATGTACATATATTCTCCTTTCACACACACACACACACATAGTCACTCTTACACACACATATATTCTCTTTCTGAACAATGATGAATTTGTGATTTTGGCTTTCAGCCTCTCGAGCTTCCGTAGCTACTTGCTGTGCATTTTGTCAGAATTTTTGATTATTGCATACCTGTCAAAACAATCCTCATACCTCCCTTATTGGGGGAGCTTTCACTCTTACACTTAAAAAGAGTACTTAAAAAACTGTATCTCTCGGCAGATGCGACGAAACTGAACAACAAAACAACTAACAAACAACAATTGCAACATGAACTATTTCAAACAAATTTATTTTAATATGCACTCACATGGACTCAATCCTGAGCCATAACGTTTTGGTAAAGTGAAAATAATACGCAAATAAGCACAAAGAAAAAAATAACAAATTATAATATTATAGTAAAAAAATATTTAAAAAAAACCTATATTTTTCAAGTTTACATTAGCACAAGGTAGTTTGCTGAATTTGAAAGCACACAATAAGAGTAATTCAGAATATAGTTTTTATATAGTTTTTAATTGTCAGCTGGAAATATAGGCTTGGGATTAAAGAGTTTTTAAAAGTCCATGCTGTCTTCAACTGGTGGATACAGATCTGACGTTAAGTCTGTGTTCAGTTGGCACCTCAGTGGATCCACCACAGTTCAGTAGAAGTTGAGAACAAGTCCTTAACACACTCAAAATGTGTCCTGGTTCACACAAAGTCCACTAGCAAAAACAAAACTTACAGTGTGGCAACCCACCAACCCACCTTGTCTCCCCCACTCCATGCTCCCCAAAGACAAAAAAACAAAAACAAAAAAAAAAAAACAACAACACTCTTCCCTCTCCGTCGAACCAATTACAACTGTGGCAGACACAAAGCCCCCTCGCCTGACCAATCAAAAAATACACAAACCTGGCCATGCACTTGACTGACAACCAGGCATCCAATTACTGGCCAGTTGATTTTAGGTTCTTTCATCAATTTCTTTTGCTGTATATTTTTCTTTTTGGCGTACAGGAATGGCAATAAGCCCGTATTTGCTAAAGTAGCATTTTCCCTGTATTAAAATACGGCAAAAACCGTATGAACTGGGGGTATGATATTGTCCATGCTTTTCTGAGTGAGGAATATACATATGCCAGTTTTTACTGAAATAATTGGAGTTTGTTCTTTGTATCGAGTAAGTGAAATGTTCAGTTTAATTTGTTCCAGCAAGTTCTGTGACTGTTAAGCTAACTGTTAACATGTCAATGACTTTTTCCATAGACGTTAGCATTAAGCTAGCAGAATTTTTTTGTGTTTATTCACTGTGCCTTAAAGCTGAATTATGCAACTTTTTTACCTCAACAAATGTTTTTCAGAATCCCTGTTGGGGTAAACAAAGACTTGGCACGGTGATTCACTTTCCCTCCTTTCCCCCCAGTGTCTGTGTCCTGAAAACAGCACTTGCAACTTTCAGAGGAGCGGACCCGACTACATCTTATGAGAACAATCCTGCTTTACGGCACTTATACGGGAATACAAGTACAAAAGCACGTAAAACAAACATGAAACCCTTGCTAGCGTTAGCAACGCCACCCTTAGTGCTCATGGATGGCAGAACCAAAAATACAGAAAAAACCTTTGTCTGACATGCGGACAAAAAGGAAACGGGAGTGGCACGCTCTCTGCACGTGGGGGGGGGGGGGGGGGGGGGGGGGGGGGGGGGGGGGGGGGTGCGGAGAACGTTTACGACTGAGCTTTCACAGGAGACCAGTAGGGGGAGTGTTGCACAGTTCTCCTTTAAGGCGTCATATCCAGACGGAAGACACAATTCACCCATTATGTGATGGCACATGGGTTGATAAGCAGTGCCATCATCCTCCAGTTGGGCCTTGGGTAGTGTTAGCCTTAGCTGCTTGTCCTGCTGAAGCCACTTGGAAGTTGGCAGGTCTGAAGAGTTTCTCACTTTCCACCATGCTGTGAGTCCAGACTGGAGCAGATGAACCTGTCACCTGCTGCTCAAGCCACGAGGATAAGCAGCTGGGATTTCTGGGGATCACAGAGTATTTCCCAATTCCCCAGTGGCTTGCATCAGTGTTCAGACTCCACTATACCTTCGATATTGACTGATCTTCGCAAGACCCGCCTCCTTGAGCTTGTCAGCCACTCAGCGCGATAAAGTATGAACTTTCTACTCACTCGCACATACATATAGTCTTCTCTTACATACAGTGCATTCATATTTCTCTTATATACATATATTTTCTTTGTACATATGTGAAATATATATGTGAAAGGAGAATATATGTGTGTGTAAGTGTGACGATATACTGTATGCATGTGAAAGGACAATATATGTGTGTGTGCAAGGAGAATATATGTATGTGCAAAAGGAATGAATGTGTGTTTAAAATGACAACGTATGCATGTGAAATAAAATATATATATGTGAGAGGTGAATATATGTGTGTGAGAGGGCTAGAATGAATTATGTCTTGTACGGTCCCTCATATTTATCAATCATTTTATGATCAATATGTGAATGTTATCTGCATTCATGTATACAAAATTAACATTGAAATGTTAACTGGTGAAGTCATGTAGTGTTTGTTTCTCATTGTAGGAACTGTGCATTTGCATCGTATATGTGGATTATTTCTAGTCTTTAGTTTATGCTTGGTTTCCTGCAATGGAGGAAACATTCTGGTTGTCCCCTTGGACGGCAGCCATTGGGTGAATATGAAAGTTATTTTGGAAGAACTTCATTCAAGGGGACACAACCTCACCGTGATCAGGGCCTCCAACAGCTGGTACATTCCAGAAGAGTCTCCTCTCTACACCTCCATTTCAGTTGAAATGGACGAGAGCATGGAGGATTCCGTTGAAGTGTATCTAGACGAACAGCTGAGGGTAAGTAAATGTTTCCATGTGCAATGGGAACAACGTGGGTCATGCAGTCACTGATATGTTATGACCTTGTTTAGGCGCAGAGAGAAGGAGCTTCATTCTGGACATTTCTCAAACTCACCACACATTGGATGTCCACGTTCTCTGAGGTTCAAGAAATGTGGGCTGAAGTCTTCATTAAAATTGTTGAAGATCAGAAAGTGCTCCAAAGCATTTTAGATTCAAAATATGAATTGATTCTCACTGATCCAGCTATAGCAGTGGGGTTGTACCTCGCTAAATTCCTTAAACTGCCTGTCGTGCTCAATGTGCGATGGATTACAAGTGGAGAAGGCCACTTTGCTTTAGCCCCGTCTCCACTGTCCTACATCCCAGTGCCAGGATCGGGCTTAACGGACAAAATGAATTTCATCCAGAGGGTCAAGAACTTTCTTTTCTCCAGCATCGACCTATTCCAGCAGAAATTCATGGTGGAGCCCTGCTATTTCGCTATCCGAGAGAAGTATTTTGAGGGCAAATTTGACATTATCTCACTCCTTCAGGAAGCAGACATTTGGCTGTTCAGGTCAGATTTTGTGTTTGATTACCCTCGACCCACAATGCCGAACGTCGTTTACATCGGAGGATTCCAGTGCAAACCGGCCCAGCCGCTGCCAGCGGACCTGGAGGAGTTTGTTCAGAGCGCCGGGGAGGACGGAGTGATCATCATGACTCTGGGAACTTTGGTCAACGCTTTGCCTGCAGATCTCACAGATGAAGTCGCCAGAGTGTTTGCCAAGTTACCTCAGAAGGTAAATTCTTTTCCTGCTGTGGTTTGGATGAACAGTTTTTTTTTTTTTCCCAAGAGAGTAAACACAAGTTATCATGGTTCAGAGAAGCATCTAAGCCCAGGATCCGCAATAGGCGGACCGTGGTCCACATCCGGACCGCGGACTACCTCTTTGTGGACCCAGGGAAAAAAAGAAAAACACAGTGCGCCACTCTGACTGAATGACGCGAAGTGAGACTGACCGAGAGAGCGAGAGCGAGACTGTGTCCGAATGTCCACACTATGCCCTAACCCCTCAATCACTTTATAGTGCTGGAGTACATAGTGGACTTTATAGTGCCCTGAATCCTTTGGCAATTTGGACACACAGCTCCCTACTTTTTCCCTCAGCGCTGATCACGTGACCCGCCATTCCGCCATTTTGCTGGAGATTCACAATGCATGATGGGTAATATTGAGCCATCTCGGGAGCATTGATGCTCAATATTTTTCGAGATGCTTAGTGGAAATTTCTAGTGCCGTTCTTCATTGCTATCTGGACTAGGGATGTCGCGTTATACCGGTATTGACGATAATCGTGGTATTAAAAAATGAAATTTCAGTATCGTGTTCAAAATGCGCGTATGATAATATTGCATAGAGGATCTAGTGCCACTTGAAACGTGTTGAAGTGTATTTTCAAAATCCGCTCCAGTTCTTCCGACCTGCTTCGTCTCCCTCCTGTGCAGCACCCCAACCCCTCCCCCTCCCCCTCACATATAAACACAGCAGGAGCAGCAGTAGCGGGCACGGCTCCTAGCTAGCGTGGCTTCCAGTTAGCGAGTGTCACGAGTGAACTAAACATGTCAGCGGTGGCCGACAACGGCAGCGAGACACTCTATCCTGACAACAGCAACACTGACTGCACGTTGATGTAAGCCGGGTAGTAATGGGGCCCCATTAGGTAGGTTCCCGATGTGTCATTGTAATGTATCCGGGGGGTTTCAAGTTGTGTCGCTGATGTCCGCCGTCTGTCGCTGCCCCCTTCTAGCAACTAACCGGTGAGTACTCGGAAAAAGGCCCCATGCGGGGGATTTTCGACATGTCGTTGCAGCGTCTAGTGTAGCGCCTTAAATTTGTCATTGAAATTGACTGATGTCAGCCGTTCCTCGGGACCCCCTTCAGCTCGGGGCCCGAGCCAGTAGCGGCGCCTCTGGCTGGAGAGAAGCAGCTGCTGCTCATTCCGCCTTGGATTCAAACAAACAAACAAAAATTCTTGGCAGTGTGGTGGTGGTACAGGATTTCACCCCAAGAGGGCCCGTGGCTTTTCATAACCCACCAACCCTACGTAAATTACGGCCTCTGCTGTGGATCCTCTGTTAATCAGTTCATCAGATTTTAATTAGTTGAGTGAAACTACACCCTTGCGTTTGCAGTTGTCCAGTTACTGTTCTCATATTGTTTCAACTCTTCATTTGACAGGTATTCTGAATGTAATTCGTCTGGGAAAAGAGAGAAAACAAACAAAAATAAAATTAAAGATGAATCTGAATGTTTGTACCATTATTAGTTAAATTTTTGCTGATATCGTGATAATATCGTTATCGTGACATTTTTTGCCCACGATAATCGTGTAGAGAAAATTTGATATTGTGACAGCCCTAATCTGGACATTTGGACAGCCCAACAAATGACGTCTTCACTACGTAGTGCCCGATATAGGGAATAGTTTGGACATTCAGACACAGCCGGAGAGTGTGTGACTGTGCTCGTACTCATGCATGTATTATGGGATGTCATTCCCATGACAACGATGTGTTGATTGGCTGATAGCTACGCAAACCGGCAGTCACACACCCTCCTTCTGATATAGTTTAACTGCTGCTACGGAATAAAAAATGCACGGAAACGATTGTTCAGTCCTTCTCATATACTGAAAAACGGTGCATCATATCATAGAACATGTCACAACTTCTTCTGGTGCCGTCTCGCCGCCTGACACACTTTTTTCTAACATGCACAGAGAGGCTGCGCTTCAGGAGCCCCTTATGTTTCTGAGTAATACTAAGTAGGAAAGAATATCAGTGTGATACTGAAAATAAATGTTTTTGTGTCTTCCACTAACTCCTGATTATTACAGTACAGTACACCAAGCCTAAAACTACATGAAAACATAAAAAAAAGTCCAAAATTTTTCACCGCCACCATGCACTGTAGACCTATGACTTCCTCAAAACGTATTTTCTGGACCTTTTACATTTCTAATTGAGAACCCCTGATCTAAGCAAATATATACCAGTATACATTTTTTGTTCAGATTACCCTGCAGCTGGATATTGATCACTCGACACATAAAATCATCAACAGCTTGGATATTGAAGGAAAATTGGATAATAAGTTAAACGAGTGAGCAAGTTGTTTTTGGAGGAATTACTAAAAGGAAAAGAAAGCCTGTGGTGAACTGGCATCCTGCCTATAACTCATCATTATTTTTTCATCTGTCCCAAAATGATATTAAGTACATAAATGAGGGATTGTATTAAAGTTAATGGCAACATCACAATCAAATCTTTAGTTTTTGGTTCATTTGTTTTTCATTCATTGATAAAAGACAAAAGCAAAAAAATTCAGTACAGTACAAAACATGATAAAAGTTTACAAATTTATGAATCAAATCTGCAGAAGGAAGAATAAACATATGCATTCTGTCCTTTTACATATCCTACAATCAACTTACTGGAAAATAAAAAACAAACAACAAACAAAATGACCATAAAGACAGAAAAACCTTCACAGCCTCTCTCACTTATGTCAGAGTTTTTCTATCATGACAACACTGTGACTGTGTTTTTTCATCTCCTTGTATTTCAACAATATGCTGGTCTTGATTACTTTCTTAATTCTGGAAGGCAGATTTGACTCTTTTGATTCTGTGCCCAGATTGTTCCATAAATTGGTCCCGTTTACAGAAATCCTGCTTTCCATTAATTTGCAATTAATTCTTAGTTTTTTTGAAATTCTCTTTTTCATTTAAGTTACACTGAGTTTCTCTATTTGCACATCTGTTCTGGATATTGACAGGTACATTTTCTTTATGAACTTTATACATTGTCTGCAGAATACTGAAATCTGCTGTGTCATGAAATTGTACTAGTTGTAATTGAATTGAATTAGATTGCTGGATCTTTAATTGTTTCCACTGATTTTCCTTGTGGCTCCTTCTTTGTAAAATGAAGACTTTTTTTTTTTTTTTTTTTGCTCTGTAAACAGGTGATATGGAGACACAAAGGAGCGACTCCCTCTACACTGGGAAATAACACCCTTATCGTGGACTGGATGCCCCAGAAAGACCTCCTGGGCCACACGCAGATCAAGCTCTTCGTTGCTCACGGAGGAACCAACGGCGTCCAGGAGGCCATCTACCACGGCGTCCCGGTGCTCGGCATACCCTTGTTCTTCGACCAGTATGACAACCTCCTGCGCCTGCAGGACAGGGGAGCCGCCAAGATTCTGGAGCTGTCGGACCTCAACGCGGACACTTTTGAGCAAGGCATCCAGGAAGTGCTCCACACAGACAGCTACCGCATGAACATTCAGCGCATGTCTCGTCTGCACAGGGACCAGCCTTTGGCCCCCATGGACCAGGCCGTCTTCTGGGTAGAATACGTCATGCGTCACAAAGGGGCTCCTCATCTGCGTACCGAGGCCTACAGGATGCCCTGGTACTCATATTACTCTTTAGACGTGCTGCTCCTCATGCTGACTGTGCTGACTGCGCTGATTGTTTCTACTCTCGGTGTGTTTAGATTTTTGTGCTGCAGAAGAAGAAAAAAGTCAAAAGCCAAACAAAACTGATGAGGATAAAGTAGTTCAGAAAGATAAAAAGCAGCTGTATTTACTTTAGGACATATTTCCTAGGATATGTCATTTCTGTTTCTTTGTTGTTGTTGGCACATCGTGTTTTTTTTAATGTACAGTTTCTCTCTTGCTTGTTTCCGTTCAGGTATTTTGTGAATATTTATCCTGTGTTTTCGGGATCTTGTGTTTTGCTACTTTTTTTTGTAGTAATTATCTTTTTCTTTTTTTTTGGGTTTTGAGTGCAGCAAGTCGCGCCACCGCGCTATAAATAGCAGCATGGAGGCGGCGCTCTTGGTCGGTCGATCTTGCTCCCCCTCTCGCTCTCTCTCATCTCGTTACACTTGCCACCTCAGGTGCGCGCTCACCGGCGCGCGCGGACTCCGGTTCCCGCAGGCAAGCATGGTGCTGGCCAGGGCATGCTAGCCAGCTGGCAGGCTTCGTGTTTTTTTTTTTCTCTCCTTTTTCCTGATTGCTGTCGTTGTTTGTCCAGGTGTGACCAGCCCTCCTGTTTTTGTCTTTCTTTTGATTGGGTTTAGTTGGGTTTTGTCTTTAGCTTGGACGAGGGATCAGCTTCTACGACTGCATAGCAGCTGGGCTAGTGTGAACTCGTCTTTTTCTTTAGTATGGCAGGCGCATCTGGGCCGTCTTTCGTTTGTTACTTTGTTTTTTTTGTTGTGACTTTTGGGGCACTACTTTTTTTTTTTTGTTGTAACTTTTGGGGCACAGGTGATGAGGGTTCGTTTTCCTCCAGAGCTTCAAGGATTTACAGCTTGAAGACGCCGACTCTGGGGAAAGTGTTGAATAAATGATTGAACCCTCGTCCTGTGTTTGTCCTGTGTCCTTGAAGAATATGTGTGACTCTCTGGGTCATAACATATTGTCTCTGTTCCTTTTTTTTAGGTTTCCAAATGTTTGGTGTAATATTTCTTGATAAATTGAGTTCACTCCTTGATAGTGATATTTTTGAAGTGGCATGATTTATGAAGTGAAGTTTTTTTCTGATTGAAAACATGTTTTGCGATTGGAGCAACTTTTTTTTCGATTGAAAAATAAAGAAACAAATTTACCTCCATACAAATCATCCCTCCTTGATGGATCGTTATCTTCTCCACTTACCTCCAGGGTTATAGGCTAATGGGGCAGCTGTGGTTAAGTGGGGAGAGCAGTCGTCTCTCAATTGGGATGTTGTTAGTTCGATTTCTGTCTCTGCATGTCGAAGTGTCCTTGGGCAAGACACTGAACCCTGAATTGCCCCCAGTGGATGGATTGAGTGTCTTGCATGGCAGCCGCCTCCACTGGTGTGTGATAATAGTGTCACACCGGACTAATGCTGGCTCCGTTACCTGTCCAGTACAGAATTACTGCAGCACTGTCACACACACTCCCTTTTTAATGACTACGGCTTAGCTGTGGTGTCCGTTCCGCAGCTGGAACGTATCCAGTGTGAGCCCGGTGTGAAGTGCTTTGCGATCCCTGCAGGTTGAAATGTGCTATATAAGTGCAGTCCATTTACCTCTGCTGCTGCTGCAGAGGGATTCTGCTGTGTTGTCAAGCCAGAAAGGAGATTTTGTCTTGCCTTGTCTTTTCTCGTCTCGTCTCGTAACGCCCCACCACGCTTTGGCTTACCTGTTACGGCTGCTGCCGTGTTGCTTGTAGTGTGTGTGTGTGTGTGTGTGTGTGTGTGTGTGTGTGTGTGTGTGTGTGTGTGTGTGTGTGTGTGTGTGTGTGTTTGCCTTGCCTTGCTTCCCCAGGCATAGTGTTCTGCTCCCTCCGCCTGCACTCCATACTCAGACGGTCCCCAGCACGTAAGATCATCACCAGCTAACTGCTGTTGCTGGTTTCAGAGCTGGCCTGCGTGCTCGAGCTTCCCCCCTTCACCTACGGGTTCAGGAGACTCCCCCGGTGGGAACTGGGCTGAGTACCTGCGACGCTGCTGCCAGGCAGCAGCCCCCTTCGATCTCCCCTGAACTGAATAAACCTATTGAAAGGTCAACCCGGGTCTGGTCTCTCTGCATCTGGGTCTAACGGCAGACCGATCATGACATTATGTCCATCAACAATGAAGGGAAATGTCAAAAGCTTCTACCTTCGTCCAGCTCACTTGCATGGGCTTTTTTAAATCCTGCATGGGGAAAGCCTGTTTCAGTGAGCTGTTGTGAAATTGATTTGCTGTGGAATCTTGAAAAAAATTGTTGGAGTGTCCAGGAGCAGAGTCAGCAGATTTGAAATTCCACATGGACTCTTAAGTTGCTGCTCTGAAGTTATTGAACAAAGTACACATTAGACAAGCCCGTTTACTGTCCATGTTTAAAACTAGTCTAAAGTAAAAACCATTTTTGTTCCCTTGATTTTTAACCCAGACTTTGCTGCAGTTCTTATTGATGCCATTTTATTGTTTTATTTCTTCCTTAAAAACAATGGTGAAGCTTTGTAACTCGGCTCACAAATTACTTTTGGCTATCTTTTCAAAAGGACTGGTTAAGGTGACAGTGCAAATGCCCATGCAGCCTTGGGCAAGGCTTTACTACAGCAGAGAGGCAATTGGACCCAGCAAAGGCTGCACAAAGGTTGCAGTGTTTTCATATTGCTAAGTCTCGAAAACTTATTTTACTTCTGGCTTTGTCTTTCTGAGGCAAACTTTAAAGGCATATGAATCAAATATGTTGTATATGTTCCATTTCTGATTTGTTGTGATTTTAAGGAAAATAGCAGGAATTTACTGATGAAATTATTGAGTAAAATATACAAAATAAAAAAAATTAAAAAAAGGATTGAAAATATGTTGGTTTGGTTTGGTTTGGTTTATTTGTTTCTTTCGTTTAAAACAACACAAAGACAAAAAACAAAAAAGATGAAAATACATCAATGTCATCAGTCGAGACACCAAACAAACGAAAGAAAAGGAGCAGAAAGAAGAACAATCTTATTATATCTGCCCCTTTACATACAGTATTTGAACAAACTAACAATACTCAAAAACTCATATTCATTAAATCAAAAAGTTTTTTCACCCGCAACAACTTAGTTTTCATTTTCATATTTTTCCAGTGTGGAATTTTTTATATGTTTCTTAAATGTCATAATTGTTTTACACTCTTTGATTTCCTGTTTCAGAGCATTGCATAAGTTCACTCCTTTTACCACAATGTTTCTTTCTTTGATTTTGGTTCTGAATCTGGGTTTTTTGAAAACGTCTATTCCTTTAAGATTGTATATGCTGGTTCTTATTTCGAATATATTCTGAAGGTTTACAGGCAATAAATTCCACTTTGCCTTATACATTATTTTTAGTAATGGGTTAGACGACTCTTGATAGTGACTATTTGTTATTATCCTTATAGCCCTTTTTTGTAGAATAACAATTGTCTGTAAATAAGTTTTACATGTCGTACCCCACACTTCAACACAATACATGAGATAAGGTAAAAATCATAGTGTTATACAATGTTAACAAAGCACAACTGTTCAGAAAAAAAACTTTGTTAATATGTTACTGATGATCCGAGGCCATGGTCCTCGACCGGAAGAGGGTGGCCTGCCCTCTCTTGGTTGGAGGAGAAACTCTGGCCCAAATGGAGGAGTTTAAGTATCTTGGGGTCTTGTTCACCAGTGAGGGATGGATGGAGCATGAGATTGACAGGCGTATCGGTGCAGCGTCTGTAGTGATGCAGTCATTGTATTGTTCCGTTGTGGTGAAGAATGAGCTGAGCCTATTTTTCACTCTTTACCCAGGTTGAACATTACATAACCTACTCTAATTATATTATGAAAGAGGTCCAAGGTTTGTATGGTGCAAGTGCCTTATGCCATACAACTGGCCTCAAATCCCAAAATTCATTCACAAAATGACACTCAATACACTGAAATGACCACTGCTTCACCTCAGTTTGCAATGGAATGAGACCACAAGCAAGGAAGTGAGAGGAAATAATAATTTGATCTGTAAATGATTTGTAGATCCATTTACAGTTTTGTATATCAAATCGACATCAGACACATGTCATAGGTAACTTATTTACCTCAGAAAGGGTGGGATTCCTGTGAGGCTGGAGTATGAACTCAAATAACTCCAGAGTCACTTCGATAGACTGTCACACTGCAGGAGGACCAGACTGCTGCCCCCTCATTTGACCATGGGTGAGTGAAATATTATGTTTATCTATGAAGGGCTGTACAAGACATAATTCATTCTGGCCCTCAGAATGAATACATGTATTTTCTCTCTCACACATATACGTTGTCATTTTAGACACATATATTCTTTTTGCACAAACATACAGTATATTCTCCTTACACACACACACACACACACACACACACACACACACACACACACACACACACACACACACACACACACACACACACACATTCGAAGGCCAATCATACAGTCGAAGCGTCGCACAATGTGGTATGAAACGAGGCCCATTCCATTACAGCTGTATGGGGGTGCTTAAAGCTCGGGTCGGCAATCTTGGAAAACTAGCATGTAGCATGAATGTAGCATCTCCCCAAGGCTCCGCCCAGCTCCCACCCTATTGGAAGAGCTCCCGTTGGCAGCGAACGCACTGGACGCGGAAGCGCCACGCGCACGGAGTTTGTGATTACCTCCAATGTTATTAACCTTTCTGACTGCCCGCACACAACGCGCATAGGAGTGCAGCGCGCCCGCTCCGCTTCGTTCTATTTTCCACGCGAGCCGCGAGCGCCGAGAGTGCCTTGGCAACGCGCGCGTGCACTAAACCAGGGCCAGTGCACGCCATTGAAATGTACGCGCAGGGGGCTGGTAGAACGGCGAAGGGATTTATTTGGTTTCTTAAGAGCGGTCCGCGCCTTATGATTGGTCGGAGTTTTTACTGTCCTTTGGCTGCTACAGTTGCCAGATTTTTTCCGCACCTTTTTCCATACACATAATGTATTGACTTCTCCCAGGGGGCAAGGAGCATTTCACTCAGTATGACAAAAAGTGCTTTTGGACAACATCGTCTACCCTAGCTTTAATGACTGATTTTACATAGAATTGCTTGTTTTTTTTCCAAATAAACATAATAAAGCCTATTTGATATACAGTAAATGTTAGCCTATCGAATATACTGTGGAAAAATCTACTTAACTTGTACTTTTATTCAATATTCTATCTATTTAGTGTTTGTGAAAGAACCACCATGGTGAGTGGCACAATCCAATTTTGCGCAGAGCACCATCACAGAGCAGCATCTTGGTGGTAATTTGGCTTAACTTTAAAAGGCTCACAATGTCGGAAAAAAAAAATACTTCAGCAGTGTGGAAACATTTTGATCAAGTCAAAAAAAGTCAAATGCAAGCTGTGTCAGCAGCTGCTTTCATATCACTCCACAACAACGAAGATGACTTTCTACCTTAAACAGGTAAGTAGCCAGATAATTGGGCTAATAAAAGGCTGTTC
>NC_043754.1:16640430-16692930 GCF_902148845.1 Salarias fasciatus
ATATAATATATAAAAATATTATATATAAATATATATATATATATATATATATATATATATATATATATATATATATATATATATATATATATATATATATATATATGTATACATATACACATATATATATATATATATATATATATATATATATATATATATATACACACACATAGTGAACAATGATGAATTTGTGATTTTGGTTTTCAGCGTCTTGAGCTTCTGTAGCGACTTCCTGTGTGTTTTGTCAGAATTTTTGATTATTGCATACCTGTCAAAACAATCCTCATCCCTCCCTTATTGGGGGAGCTTTCACGCCTATAATTAAAATGAGTACGGTATGTGTGTGTAAGCTTGACGATATATATATATATATATATATATATATATATATATATGTGTGTGTAAAGTGAATATGTGTGTGTGCAAAAAGAATGTATGTGTGTTTAAAACGACAACGTATGCACGTGAGAGAGAAAATATATGTATGTGAGAGGTGAATATATGTGTGTGAGAGGGCTAGAATGAAATGTGTCTTGTACGGCCCCTCATATTTATCAATCATTTTCTGATCAATATGTGAATGTTATCTGCATTCATGTATACAAATTTCACATTGAATTGTTAACTTGTGAAGTCATGTAGTGTTTGTTTCTCATTGTAGGAACTGTGCATTTGCATCGTATATGTGGATTATTTCTGGTCTTTAGTTTATGCTTGGTTTCCTGCGATGGAGGAAACATTCTGGTTTTCACCTTGGACGGCAGCCTTTGGGTGAATATGAAAGTTATTTTGGAAGAGCTTCATTCAAGGGGGCACAACCTCACCGTGATCAGGGCCTCCAACAGCTGGTACATCCCAGAACAGTCTCCTCTCTACACTTCCATTACAGTTGAAATGGACGAGAGCATGGAGGACTCCACTGAAGTGTTTCTAGACGAACAGCTGAGGGTAAGTAAATATTTCCATGTGTGATGGGAAAATCATGGGTCTTGCAGTACTTGATATGTGGAGAAAGCCACTGTCTTTATTATTTGACCTCTTTTCTCTGACCTTGTTTAGGCGCAGAGAGAAGGAGCTTCATTCTGGAATTTTCTCAAACTCACCACTCATTGGATGTCCACGTTCTCTGAGATTCAGGAACTGTGGGCTGAGGCCTTCATTAAAATTGTTGAAGATCAGAAAGTGCTCCAAAGCATCTTAGATTCAAACTATGAATTGATGCTCACTGATCCATCTGTAGCAGTGGGGTTGTACCTTGCTAAATTCCTTAAACTGCCTGTCGTGCTCAATGTGCGATGGATTACAAGCGGAGAGGGCCACTCTGTTTTAGCCCCATCTCCACTCTCCTACATCCCGGTGCCTGGATCGGGCTTAACGGACAAAATGAATTTCATCCAGAGGGTCAAGAACTTTCTTTTCTCCAGTATCGACCTATTCCAGCAGAAAGTATTTATGGAGCCGTGCTATTTCGCTATCCGAGACAAGTATTTTGAGGGCAGATTTGACATTATCTCGCTCCTTCAGGAAGCAGACATTTGGCTGTTCAGGTCAGATTTTGTGTTTGATTACCCTCGACCCACAATGCCGAATGTCGTTTACATCGGAGGATTCCAGTGTAAACCGGCTCAGCCACTGCCAGCGGACCTGGAGGAGTTTGTTCAGAGCGCCGGAGAGGACGGAGTGATCATCATGACTCTGGGAACTTTTGTCAATGCTCTGCCCGCAGATCTCACAGATGAAGTCGCCAGAGTGTTCGCCAAGTTACCTCAGAAGGTAAACCCTTTTCCTGCTGTGGTTTGGATAAACAGTTTTTTTTTTTTCCCCAAGGGAGTAAACACAAGTTATCATGGTTCAGAGATGCATCTAAGCCCAGGATCCGCAATAGGCAAACCACCTCTTTGTGGACCCAGGGAAAAAAACAAAAACACAACACGCCACTCTGACTGAATGACGCGAAGCGAGACTGACCAAGAGAGCGAGAGAGAGAGAGAGCGAGAGAGAGAGAGAAAGAGAAAGAGAGAGAGAGAGAGAGAGAGACTGTGTCCGAATGTCCACACTATGCCCTAACCCCTCAATCACGATATCGTGCTGGACTACATAGTGGACTTTATTTGCCCTGAATCCCTTGGCAATTTGGACACACAGCTCCCTACTTTTTCCCTCAGCCTTGATCATGTGACTCCACCATTTCCGCCATTTTGCTGGAGATTCACAATGCATGATGGGTAATATTGAGCCATCTCAGGACCCATTGATGCTCACTACTTTTCGAGATGCTTTGTGGAAATTTCTAGTGCCCTTGTTCTTTGCTATCTGGACATTCGGACAGCCCTACAAATGGCGTCTTCACTACGTAGTGCCCTGTATAGGGAATAGCGTGGACATTCAGACACAGCCAGAGATTGTGTGACTGTGCACGTGCTCCTGCATGCATTATGGGATGTCATTCCCATGACAATGATGTGCTGATTGGCTGATAGCTACGCAAACCGGCAGTCACACGCCCTCCTTCTGATATAGTTTAACTGCTGCTACGGAATAAAAAATGCACGGAAACGATTGTTCAGTCCTTCTCCTTTAGTGAAAAATGGTGCATGTCACCACTTCTTCTGGTGCCGTCTCGTCGTCTTGACACGCTTTTTTCTAACATGCAGAGAGAGGCTGTGCTTCACTGGCCCCTTATTTTACTGAGTAATACTAAGTAGGAAAGAATATCAGTGTGATACTGAAGACAAAAGTTTTTGTGCCTTCCACTAACTCCTGATTATTACAGTACAGTACACCAAGCCTCAAACTACATGAAAATAAAGTCCAAAATTTTTCACTGTCAACATGCACTGTGGACCTATGACTTCCTCAAAGCTTATTTTCTGGACCTTTTACGTTTCTAATTGAGAACCCCTGATCTAAGCAAATATATACCAGTATACAATTTTTGTTCAGATTACCCTGCAGCTGGAAATTGATCACTCGACACATAAAATCATCAACAGCTTGGATATCAAAAGAAAACTGGATAATAAGTTAAACGAGTGAGCAAGTTGTTTTTTGAGGAATTACTAAAAGGAAAAGTAAGCCTGTGGTGAACTGGCATCCTGCCTATAGCTGATCATTATTTTTCCATCTGTCCCAAAATGATATTAGGTGCAAAAATGAGGGATTATATTAAAGTTAATGGCAACATCACAATCAAATCTGTAGTTTTTAGTTGTTTTTTTTTCATTCATTGATTAAAGAAAAAAAATCAGTACAGTACAAAACATAATGAAAGTTTCCAAATTTATGAATCAAATCTGCAGAAGGAAGAATAAACACATGCATTCTGTCCTTTTACATATCCTACAATTAACTTACTGGAAAATAAAACACATACAACAAACAAAATAACCGTAAAGACAGAAAAACCTTCACAGCCTCTCTCACTCATATCAGAGTTTTTCGATCATGACAACACTATGACTGTTTCTTCACCTCTTTGTATTTCAACAATATGCTGGTTTTGATTGCTTTCTGGACTGGAACTGGAAGACAGATTTGACTCTTTTGATTCTGTGCCCAGATTGTTCCATAAATTGGTCCCGTTTACAGAAATCCTGCTTTCCATTAATTTGCAATTAATTCTTAGTTTTTTGAAATTCTCTTTTTCATTTAAGTTACACTGAGGTTCTCTATTTGCACATCTGTTCTGGATATTGACAGGTACATTTTCTTTATGAACTTTATACATAGTCTGCAGAATACTGAAATCTACTGTGTCATGAAATTGTACTAGTTGTAATTGAATTGAATTGGACTGTTGGATCTTTATTTGTTTCCGCTGATTTTCCTTGTAAACAGGTGATATGGAAACACAAAGGAGCGACTCCCTCTACACTGGGAAATAACACCCTTATCGTGGACTGGATGCCCCAGAAAGACCTCCTGGGCCACCCGCAGATCAAGCTCTTTGTTGCTCACGGAGGAACCAACGGCGTCCAGGAGGCCATCTACCACGGCGTCCCGGTGCTCGGCATACCCTTGTTCTTCGACCAGTATGACAACCTCCTGCGCCTGCAGGACAGGGGAGCCGCCAAGATTCTGGAGCTGTCAGACCTCAACGCGGAGACTTTTGAGCAAGGCATCCAGGAAGTGCTCCACACAGACAGCTACCGCACGAGCATGCAGCGCATGTCTCGTCTGCACAGGGACCAGCCTTTGGCCCCCATGGACCAGGCCGTCTTCTGGGTAGAATACGTCATGCGTCACAAAGGGGCTCCTCATTTGCGTACCGAGGCCTACAGGATGCCCTGGTACTCATATTACTCTTTAGACGTGCTGCTCCTCATGCTGACTGTGCTGACTGCGCTGATTGTTTCTACTCTAGGTGTGTTTAGATTTCTGTGCTGCAGAAGAAGAAAAAAGTCAAAAGCCAAACAAAACTGATGAGGATAAAATAGTTCAGAAAGATAAAAAGCAGTTGCATTTCCTTTAGGACATATTATGTCATTTCAATCTCTTTGTTGTCTCTGTTCCCTTGTCTTAGGTTCCCAAACGTTTGGTGTAATATTTCTTGATGAATTCAGTCCACTCCTTGATAGTGATCTTTTTGAAGTGGCATGATTTTATGAATCCAGATCAATAAATTTGATCACTGTGAGACATTGATGACCATCATTGTGATTACTATTGTCATTAACTTGGAAACTTGCATTCTGGTAATGTTCTGTATAAAATAAATTCATGTTTGAGTGAATTATGTGCAGCCTATCAAAAGAGTTGACACAACTATTCAGACTCTCCCATAAAATGCAAATGACATTTTATGGGTGCTTTGGCTGGGTGTGAAACATACGGCCTGCAGGTTAGATCCTGACTGGCAGAGGGTCTTTTCCATCCCACAGGTTGATGCAAAGTGTAAAAACGAAAACGAAAGCAAAAACATTTTCTCAAATAAAGTTACGTCCTGTTTCTCTTAAAGATTTATTCTTCTACCATGAATCTGTAATGAAAATGTAATAAAATTTCATTATACTGTATTTGGACTATTTAACTCTGCCGGGAGATTTATGTTTTTCAGTCTGTTCATGTGATGGTTTTACAGAATAACTCAAAAACCTGTGAATGGATTTAGATTTAGATTTACTGTCAGTGACCTGCATCAAACTCTTCATAGGCAGAGAGTGCATACCCCTAGCGCCTTCTTGTTCCTCTTTGTCAGGGCCTACAGGTGGATTCAAACACAGACTCAGTTCAGAGGTCTTCACAAAGTCTATTAGACAAACTGGCAGACAAATCCGAAGGATTGAAGCAGGACATTAAGTGAAAGACCCAAAACTGAGAGAAACACACTCGGAGATGCAGGATGACGGCAGGTGGCACGTACATCTGGCATTGGGGCAGACAGAAGGGGAATTAAATACACCTGGGAGGAAGAGGAAGAGGAAGACAATAGGTTAATAAGATAACTGACACACTGAGGTGAGGTGAGACACACAGGCCAGTCCCTGAAACTCTTGTTTGCCATATCTATCGTCCATTGATCCATCTATAGCCATTTTTGATTAATGGTCAGTTTTCTTCTGCAGTCCCTTCACAAGAAATAACATTCACTTTTACTTATTAATACTGTTTGATTCATTCTAATTTTGTTTCACAGCTGAGCTGCACTCAATATCTCTGTTCATTGACAGGAAATGTTTTTGATAAGTGAAATAAGGAGAATGAGCAATAGTGCAGGGCATAATTGCAATATATCATAAAAATACAAGCAACAGATTTGGCACACATATTCATCATAGTCCTCTTTTTGCAAAAAGGGCGTTAGCCACGCAACAACACAATATGGTGGCCCTATTTCAAGATGGCCACCAGTTAAGTCACAAAATTTATGCATTTTGCTGTATGTACGCATACCTTTGCTTTTGAAATGATATTCTCTCTTCCTGTGGGCCTGTAAATGAAGACTCATTGTCAAAATGATATGATGTACCAAAAGATATAACATTATTATAACATAACACCAAACTCAGCCAATACCCTCTCACGGTGGAACAGAGTGATGATACAGACCCAGCACTCCTGCCACTGTGGATAAGGCCAGGCTGGAATTATTTGCCAGGAAACAGCGACCCTATGCGGGAATCCCACCAACCAAAGCTGCTCTTCTCCAACATGCCAAGCGTACTGCCTACCAGGCTGGTTGTGTGTGGGGCCAGGCAGCCCAGGCAGCCTGAAGTAGAGAGCCCTGCTGACTGGGGATGGCAGAAGTCAGGTGAGCAGGTTTTCTGGACAGCAACTGACTAATGTGGTTGCAAAGCAAGCTGCAAGTGTTACAGGCTTAAATGCACAGTGCTTCCATCAAAGTCAAAGTCTCCCTATGCTCAAATGTGTTAGGTGGCGCCAATCTCCGTTTCGTAACCCCAGGCCACACAGCTACTGTGAGTAGTGAAAGCTACAGTTGGGGGGTTAGACCTCTTGTACCGCTGTGTGTTCGACCCCCTACCCCGTTCTATATATGCCGAGCACCTGGCTGGAAGGCAGTAGGTACCATTTTTAAGGTCTTTGGTATGACCCGGCCGGGATGCGAGCCCTAAACCTCCCAGTTGTGAGGCGGATGCTCCACAACTAGGCCATCACTCCGGTCCATCCATCCTTTTTCTAAATTGCTTCTCCTTTTCAGGGTTGCGGGTGGCTGGAGCCAATTCCAGCTTCTGCGGGCAAGGGCAGGTTCACCCTGGACAGGTCGCCAGTTTGTCGCAGGGCTGACACAAATAGACAAACAACCATTCACGCTCATGCTCATACTCACACTCACACCTAGGGGCAATTTGGGTGATAAATTAACCTGACATGCATGTTTTTGGACTTTGGGAAGAAGCCGCAGTACTTGGCGTGAACCCACGCACACACAGGGAGAACATGCAAACTCCATACAGGAAGGCCCCGAGCCCCGGCCGGTAATTGACCCCAGCACCATCTTGAGGCAAGAGCGCTAACCACTGCTCCACCGTGCAGCCCTTCACAGCACGTTGTATACTTGCAAATGTCAACTGTAGATCAAGTATGAACAATGGGTCAAATTTAACTGAGTGACAAAATGGAGGGGGCTTCTTTCATTCCTATTTAACACTTTCCTTGTGGTAGTCTTTTATTTGATCGCAGTTTAATAAGCATTTTTGTTGAATACTTACATAAACATTATATAACATAAACATATGAACATAAAAACCAGACAAAATAATGTTTCCATCTCATTTAGTTGCTGAAATATTGGATATTTTAGATTTTGCGGTGGCCATCTTGGATGCCATCTTGAATTTTACACATATATGGATTCTCTGAAGAAATGATAATTTACACTGCAATGTATATCCCCAATCAGTGGGTTCTATGTCAAACATTTGTGCATATTTGAGTGAATTTAGACCATTATGCAACAAATCTCAATCGTGGATGGCGGCCATCTTGAAAAATGGTCGCCATCTTGAATTTCTGCGTGGCTAATGCCCTTTTCTGAAAAAGTAGGTTCTAGTGAGCATTCTTGCTGAATCTGTTGCTTGTATCACTATTTGAAGTACTTTTATAGTTATCTGCTTTACTACAACTGAAAAAAAAAACTTAAAGGTGCTGTAGACAGGATTTTGCTAGTCAATGCTAATTTTTCTGTGTTTTCTTTGGATTAAATGTTAGAGTATCCATTGATAATCCTTTAGGAGTGTAGCATAATTACACTACTGCGAAGGCGCAGCGTTTACATCTGTCTCTGTTCTGAGCTGAAAAGGAATCTCGACAGCTCCAGGTATCTTTGACCAATCAGAAGAGCCCATGAGGCTCTAACCATGATTGGTCGAGGGCCGTTCATCGTACGTTCTTGTGGGAGGGACTTAACTTGCGTAAGGGCATGATGTCAGCGAAAACAGGACAGGATTGGCTGTGCTGGGTTTCAAATCGCCATCTTCGATGGGTCAAATTGCCATCTTGCTTAGGTAACCCTAAGCAAGATGGCAGAGATGCCGAATCCTGCCTACAGCACCTTTAAATAAAACTTCAGGCGAGAAACTTCTACTTCGTGTGGTGCTCAGCCCACCTATGGGCTTCACTACTGGTAACCTCCTTTGGTGCCTGGTAACCTCTTTTGGTGCCATCCGCTGTTAAACAACACAGAAGAAGGTCGGACTCTTAAAGTTCGTGTCCGGAGTTTCCGTTCGTTTCCAATGTATGTATCATTTTTCAACAGAGCTTAAATGTGTTAGTCTGGTTCGATACTGTAATATAATATTTGCATAAAACAATATAAAAATGTATTTATGAGCTCCACCTTCGTCTCATAGACCCCCATGTTATCCGAAAAAGCGCCGGTCAGCGTCAGCCAATAGATTTCGAGCTTCCGCCTTGTCGTGCCATCAATCAAAGTGTGCACGCAGCCAGAGAGCACGGCCACTTGCCCAGGCAGAGGTGAGTTAGCTACGCAGCAGCCGCCCCGCTTACCTCGGATATATCCATTGTCTGCTGAACATCCACTGTAAACAGCTAAACATGTAGGATGCTGTAGGAGTCAGAGGCTCTCATTTTCACCCGACGGATAATAGCGTGCACAATTAAAGGGGCGTGGCTTGGTCGCTCATGAAAGCAGAGGGAGGGCGGAATCTCGAGACATTGGATTAAAAAAAAACCTCTCCCTTTCAAAACTCCGGACACGAGCTTTAAGGGGGCACTAGAGAGCCAGCAATGGAGTAAGACGTGTTTGTGGTGGCTCCCGCTTACTTTTTATTATAAATTCCAAGAAACAAAGATTTCATAACCTACTTCAGTACATTCTATGCAACGGCAGCATTTTGAGTTGAAACGAGTGCCTCTCGCATTTTATTTTTGGCGAAAATGGCGTTGAGCCTGAGGAAATACAAATTCGGTGGACCGGCGGCTGCTAAGCCTGGCGTATCCTCGGACGGAAGTACCCAGACGACCCCGAAAACAGCGACTAGCTCAAATGCTAATGCTAACCCCGGTGGGGAAAAACAACGAGAGCCGAGCGAAATGGACATTTCGGAGTTAAAGTCAGAGCTCCTTTTGGCTTCAAGAAAGATATAACTGAAGTGCTGAAGGAGGAACTTCAGAAAGCACTCGCTGAAGATTTTGAAGCGATCAAGATGCAAATACAAGGGGTGAAGGATGAGATCGCGAGCTGCAAGGATGCTACGCGCAGAGAAATGGATGAAGTCAAAGCTACGGTGAAGGACATTGGGGATGGGCTGTCCACTTGGAGCGATGAGGTGGCCATATTACAAACCACGGTGTCCACCCTAAAGAAGGAGATGACCGATTTGAGAAATAAATGTGATGACCTGGAGGGAAGAATGCGAAGGTGTAACATTCACATTCTTGGAATTCCAGAAACACCGGATTCAAGCACCCCAGCGGCTGTGACCAAGGTGCTGAGAGAAATCCTACACATGGACAAAGATGTCCTCATTGATCACTCACACGGGAGTCTTGCGCCGAGGCGCCCCGGCGGAGGAAAGCCGCGCGCCATCATAGCCAAGCTACATTACTATCAGGATTGCGTTGAGGTGCTGCGCCGTGCCCAAAGCCAAGCTCCGCTGATGTCATACGGACAGCCTGTTGCCATATTCCCAGATTTCACACCACCGGTTACCCGGGCTCGGGCAGCCTTCACAGAGGCCAGGAAACTTCTTCGTAATCAACCAGGTGTCCGTTTTGGCATAATGTTTCCAGCTCGCCTTCACATTACATACAACGGAGAAGTGAATGAATTTGTCGATCCTTCTGTGGCGATGGATTACATCAAGAAACATGTAATCAAAGCATGAGGAGAGACAGATCACGCTATGGGGAAGTAAGGTATTCCTGTAGACATTGTTGAATGAACATTCATGCTGGACTCTCCCTTTTGATCTGTTTTATATTATTCTAATCTTTGAATCTGTCCAAATGATCAGGTGTAGGTTATGTTTAGTTTTAGCGGGAGCCAGTCATGTTTTGGTTTGTTAGTCGCCAACAAACACAAGATGTGTGGATTTATGAGTGAAGTTTTTTGGGAGACAGGTCACCAAGTTCTTTTAGGAGACCGAGTTTGTTTTGTTGAAGTGTTTTGGGGGCAGCCAGTCTGTGATTTGTTTTCATTTGATGTATTGCAATAATTTTTTGTTATTCCTAATTTCAATTATTTCACTTAGATACTTTTATTGAATATAAGTTATACATCCAAGAACGGTTTGATAAATGTTGTAAGTTGGAATGTGAAATCTCTGAATCATCCAATTAAGCGTAAAGGCCCGTCCATGCTTCACATGTCCGCGTGGGTGCGCGTTGCGCATTGGTCCGCGTGACGTAAAAATCGTCATGAATTCCTGTCCGCTAGGGTCCGCGCGGACCGATCCGCGGACGTCCGCGCAGCAGCCAGAAATTGAGACCGCGTTGCGCATTGCGCGCAGGTCGCGGAAGTGTGCGCCTGCGCCAGAGCGCCATAGCAAACAAAACATGACGGTAAACGTGAAAGTAGACGGAGCTCCAGCCTGATGGCTCCACTTAAAGACACCGAAAGAGTGAAAAACTCGTGGAAAGAGAGAGAGACTGTCTGGAGGGAGGAGAAGGTCTGCAAACAGAAGTGAAAAAGTAACTAATCGCTCCGGCGCCGCTCCGCGATTCAGGAACAGAAAAAAAAGGCTAAATAAACTTTAATACTTAAAGATAATGTACTGACAATGTATGTGCTTAATTTTCTCTAAATAATCCGTAATAAGGAGCGGATAAACAGTCTGTAGAGCCGGAAAAGCTTCTCGAGGCTGCGTGGATCACCGCCTGGACGGGACGCGCACAGCTGAGCTCAAAATGTAGCATGGGAGAAAGCGCGTCCGCATCGGTGGTGCGCGGACCTTCCAAAGCGGACGCGGAAACGCGTACATGTGAAGCATGGACGGGCCTTAAGAAAGTTCTTACTCATTTACATCAGCTTAGGGCTGACATAGCGTTTCTTCAAGAAACACATTTGTGCATTTCTGATCACTTTAGGCTTCAAAGTAGGTGGATAGGCCAAATATATCACTCCAAATTTAACTCCAAATCACGTGGCGCTGCGATCGTAATTAATAAACCCTTACCTTTTGTAGCTACAAATATTAATGCAGACCCAGCTGGGTGATTTATTATTGTTTCAGGAAAATTACATGGATTGCCTCTGATATTGGCAAATATTTATGCCCCTAACTGGGATGATTCCAATTTTTTCAGCAATGTTTTTTCACGACTCCCAAACATGGTGTCCCATCACATAATTTTTGGTGGCGACCTAAATAATGTTCTATCTTCTTTGGATCGCAGTGTTCAGAGAGATAATCCAGTTCGTAAATCTGTGCGTGTTATTCAATCTTTTCTAGATGTCTATGGACTCGTGGATGTTTGGAGATTTCGGAATCCCAGTTCACGAAAATACTCTTTCTTTTCAAACGTTCACAAAACGTTTTTCCGTATAGATTATTTTTTTCTGGATAAAAAGCTTCTTCCTTTAGTTGCTGACTGTGACTATAAAACCATAGTTATCTCAGACCACTCCCCTGTTGTTCTCTCATTGCGGATCCCAAATGCAAACTGCAACTATCGGCCATAGAGATTTAACCCACTGCTGCTCGCAGATGAAGAATTTAAGAACTTCATTCGATCTCAAATTGAACTGTTTATCAGTATTAATCAAACCCCAGAAGTGTCCCATTCAGTGGTGTGGGAATCTCTTAAGGCATATCTGAGGGGTCAGATAATTTCATTCTCTGCAAAACAGAGACGAACAGCAATGGAACGCCTCACTTAACTGGCTGATGAGATCGCCAAACTGGATGCCGCTTATTGTAACTCTCCTACTCCTATTTTATATAAACATAGATTACAATTACAAACCGAATATAACATTCTATCTACAAAACAAACTGAATATCTTCTCTCTAAGTCTCGGAGCCACTCTTATGAGCATGGAGAGAAGACCAGTAAACTCTTAGCACAACAGTTGAGACAAAGCACAGCTAACCAGGCTATACCAGAAATACAAAATGATCAAGGCATAAAATGTACAGACAATTTAGATATAAACAATTGTTTTTCAAAATATTATCAAAACTGATACAGTTGCACTCCCACCAGCAATCACTCTGGCTTAGACAATTTCTTCCAAAATCTCCATGTCCCATTGTTGGAATCTGATGTCGCCAATGGTCTTGAAGAACCAATCTCTAACGCTGAAATACATAAGGCCTTAAAAAGCATGCAGTCAGGGAAATCTCCTGGTCCTGACAGATTCCCGTCTGAATTCTATAAGAAATTTGCTCCTCAAATTACTCCACTGTTGAAATTAACATTCGATGAATCTTTTATATCACAATCCCTTCCACCAACAATGCGTCAAGCAGTCATCTCCCTAATTCTAAAAAAAGATAAAGGCAGCCTAAACTGTAGTTCATATCGTCCAATATCATTACTAAATGTAGACACAAAAATTCTCGCTAAAGTTTTGGCAAATCGTTTGGAGAAAGTGTTGCCATCCCGCCTGATCAAACAGGATTTATTAAAAATCGATATTCATTCTTTAATATTAGGTGTTTATTAAATATAATTTATAACCAATCTGAAAACAATATATCTGAAGCAGTTATTTCTCTTGATGCCGAAAAGGCGTTTGATCGGGTGAGATGGGATTTTCTTTTTTATACACTAAGAAAATTTGGGTTTTGAACTAATTTTATATCATGGAGTAATGTGCTATATTCCTCTCCACTTGCAGCAGTTCGAACTAACAATAATCTATCTAATTACTTTCAACTTCAATGTGGTACAAGGAGGGGTGCCCTTTGTCACCCCTCCTTTTTGCTTTGGCTATTGAACCTTTGGCAATTGCCTTGAGACAGTGCACTGACATCAAAGGTATTTTTCGTGGAAAAATGGAGCATAAAGTCTCGCTTTATGCGGATGATATGCTTTTATTTGTCTCAGACCCACCACATAGTTTTCCAAAAGTTCTAGATCTGCTAAAAGAGTTTGGAGTGATCTCTGGATACAAAGTAAACTTTCAGAAATCTGAGGTTATGTTCATAGGCGGAACGGTGGGGGAGTTGTCATGTACTTTGGATCCTTTTAAACTCTGTCATAATAAATTCAAATACTTGGGCATATGGATCACACGGAATCATAAAGAGTTATATAAAGCCAACCATCAGGTGCTGCTGTCAAAACTAAAACAAGAGTTTGAAAAATGGGAGTTGCTGCCTCTTTCACTTGGTGGCAGAATCAATACCATTAAGATGAACATTTTCCCCAAATTTTTGTATTTGTTCCAATGTCTCCCAATCTTCTTGACCAAATCTTTCTTTAAAAATTTAAACAGTCAAATTTCCTCTTTCATTTGGAATAAAAAACCACCGAGATTAAAACAAAGTACATTACAGAGGCCCCGGAGTGCAGGAGGTTTGGCACTCCCAAACTTTTTATTTTATTATTGGGCATCCAATGTGAAAGCAATGTTGTACTGGACAGAAACTGCTAATTTACCATCATGGGCAGCCCTAGAGAATTTATCAGTAGTAGAACACGTTGAACCTGTATCTTTGCTGTATACCAGGTTACCTATGCCAAAACCTATTTCAAATTTTACTTCTAATCCGCTTGTTATTCATTCAATTAAGATATGGAACCAGTTCAGGAGGCATTTTAAACTTGTCAGTTTATCCCTTTTTGCATCACCACGAAAAAACTGTATGTTTCCCCCATCAATAATTGATGAGGCCTTCAGCATCTGGACGAACCTTGGAATAACATCACTGCATAAACTTTTCAAAGACAATGTTTTCATCTCTTTCGAACAACTGAAAACTGAATATTGTATCCCTGGTTCTCACTTCTTCAGATATCTACAAATTAGAGACTTCATCACCTGTAACATGGACTCTTTCCCTGCTTCTCCACCTTCAAGTCTTCTGGACGATATTCTTAAACTCAATCCAGATACCAAGTGTCTCATAAGTACAATCTATGGGTTGTTTAATAAGTATAAGATGGGCACTTTAGAGACACTTAAATGTAAGTGGGAGGAGGACTTAAACACACGGATCTCAGATGAGACATGGAAAAATATTATCGATCGAATTTTTTCTTCATCTATCTGTCTCAGACATATGGTTGTACAATTTAAAGTGGTACATCATCTCCATTGGTCAAAAACTAGATTGAGTAAGATTAGGTTTGATTTAGATCCTACGTGTGATCGCTGTAAGCAAGAGCCAGCCTCCTTACTGCATATGTTTTGGACTTGCTCAAAATTACATAATTTTTGGAAATATGTTTTTGATACTTTGTCTAGAACATGTGGTATTGATCTGATCCCCTGCCCATTTATTGCTATATTTGGAGTTACCCTTGATGTAAGACTAACCAAAATGCAAGTCAAATTGATCGCTTTTTGTGCATTATTGGCTAACCCTAACCTAACCCTAACCCTTACCTAAATGTGGGCACTGGGTGAAGAATATTATGCATTACATTCAACTAGAGAAGATCAGATATACAGTAAGGAGCTCTGTCCAAACATTCTATGACATTTGGAAACCTTTTCTTACTCACTTTAAAAACATCAATGCAAAAGATTTTGCTGAATAATGATGTGAAATTATGTCTTATTTCTGCTCCATAATTTCTGTATTTTCTTTGTGTTATTATTGTTTATTATTACAAATACAATGCTTGTTATACATATACATATACATATGTATATATATATATATATATATATATATATATATATATATATATATATATATATATATACATATATATATATATATATATATATATATACGAGGGGGTACCCAAAAAAAAACGGAATTTGGTCAGAAAACAATAATAATAATGAGTTCCGACTTCTGGCCGTCAGATGTGCTGCAGGTAAGCCTCATGCACATCTGTGAGAAATTTGAGCTCCGAGAGTTACACTGACGCCTGTCAGGAGCTATTTATAGCAACAGAGTGCAGAGGCGGTCTGCGATTTTTTCCAAAATGGCGACATTGCCTGGGAAGCCAGAGCAGCGCGTAAACATTAAATTCTGCTTTTTGCTGGGATAAAACAGCAGCAGAAACACTCACCTTGTTGCAGCAAGCCTACAAGGATGATGCTCTGGCGAAGATTCAGGTCCATGAGTGGTTCGGGTGGTTTAAAAAGGGCCAGATGTCCGCGAGTCGGGTGCGCTCAGCCGTGAAAACAATGCTGAGCTGCTTTTCCGCTGTCCAGGGTATCGTCCAGGGCCGTTTCTAGCTTCATGGGGGCCCTAGGCAAGATGTTGTTTGGGGGCCCCTATTTTTCAGACTGTAATGAAGAGATTCCTAACCCTTTAGATGGTCTACTAAGCCAAGGCTACAGTTAAAATCAAATGTCTTAATAGTTGAGCCACTCAGACAAGTTAAACCGATAAAACTATAATACAAGGAAAATTATCCTCTATAAGTCAATAAATAAAACAGATTGAGAATGTATAAAAGAAAAAAAAATACTTTAAATAATAAAACATAGCAAATCAACATGTATTTTAAAGTTCAACAATCAAAATAAACCACCGCTTAAAATAATACTTAACACTACAGTCTCACACTCAGCACAACAGCTAATAACACACTATTCACAGTAACAGTCACAGTATATTGCGTTCAAAATGTCTGCTTCCTAGCTTTCTGCCATCTTCTTTTCTGGGGAACATAAAAACAGAACTGATCTGAAATGGCCCTCTGCCTACTATATCAGTTCTGAATTAATCAGAGAAAACTGATGGCCACTGGCAGGTCAGCTGGATCAAAAACAGACAGCTGACCATGTAAATGTGCAGTTGATGGTTCCTGGGCAGAAAGAGGTTCTGAAGTAAGTGATTGTTCTGGAGCTTTCTGGACAGAAGGAGGTTTGGAGGCACTTGATGGCCCTGGGGCTTCCTGGTCAGGATGTTCAGACAATCTCTCAGGCTCGATGTCTGGAGTGCCAAAATATTTTAGAATTACTCCTGCAAAGACAAAGCTCATGGGGTTATCAAGCAAAAAATAGATCCTGAGTACATATTCTATTTTATTATTACAGCGTTGTTGCAGTAATACAGAAAATTAAAATTATCTGTCTTTAAACTAAACATTGTGATGTACAGTGTCCCTTTAAACTTTGTACCCAGTTACAAAGTTGCCACTTTTAAGAGTTTTCTGCATTAGTTTACCAATTGTACTAAATTAATAAAACTAAGACAAATGAACCACTGCCATAACAGTCTAAAATAAGAAGAAAACACCATCCCTAGTATTTATGAATCACACTCATTGAACACATTACTTTTTTTTTTGGTTTAATATTGTTTTATTGGTTTTAAATTATGTACTTCTTTTTATTCATATACTTTAATTATTTTGGAGCGCACTTTTATCACTGTATGTGTTGTAAAGGGCTCTATTAAATAAATGTTGATTGATTGATCGATTAAAAAACAGACCTTTAAAAGAGTTCTTTAAATTAAAAACAAAAAGTGGCACAGTTTCAATTAGAGTCCTATACAATACACTCTAAACTTAGTAAATTAATTCTAACTAATCATAAAATAAAGTGTAAAATATGTGAGAGACAACTTCCACACAGAGCAGACTACTACAACGACATGCCCTCCCTCCTTATAATCTGAATAAACAGGTCTACGGGTCTAGAGTCAGCCAATCATTCCCGGCAAGACAGGCCAGCTTTCATGAGACAAACATTAAAGCTGAGTTTGTGACGAACAGATAATAGCAGACAGCAAGCTAACATTTATCCAACACTAGATAGTGCGACAGATAAACAAACTTGCAAAAAAAAAAAAAAAACTTCGTTTCACCTCGACCTCTCCAGCCCACATCACCTTACCTTTATCCTTTGAACGTTTTTCTTCCTCAGTCTTCTTTTTCTTCCGTTTTTCCGCGCCGCTGGGCTTTCTTTTTGATACCATTATGGTTTGTTTTGTTAATCCACTCGCTAATGACGGGTAGCTGTCAATCATTCCCATCGTACCTGTCGGCGGCCGCTACGTGACGTCACTTGCTGTGTGACAGTGGTCCAACAGACTAATAATGCCACAAATCATTGCAGTTTATTTTATTTATATCCAACATTTATTTTTAAGCATATTAGAGGTGCAATAAACACAAGAGCTAGCTACAGATAAAAAAAGGACATTTTAATTTTCCTCAGAAGAGGTTGAACATGCAGCTTTGGGGCCCCCTGGTGGCGTGGGGGCCCTAGGCATTCGCCTAGTTGGCCTATAGGAAGAAACGGCCCTGGTATCGTCCACAGCAAGTTTGTCCCTCCAGGTCAGACTGTAAACCAGGACTACTACATGGAAGTCCTTAGACGGCTCCGTGAGGATGTGAGGAGGAAGCGGCCCGCGGAGTGGCGGAGTGGAGCCCGGTTGATCCACCACGACAGTGCGCCAGCGGGCACGGCGCTGCGCGTCACGCAGTTTCTGGTGAAGAATAAGAAGAATCTCCTCTCCCATCCGCCTTATTCGCCAGATGAAGCCTCGAGTGACTTTTTCTTGTTCCCCAAGTTGAAGAAAGAGCTGAAGGGACAGCGGTTTGCAGATGTGGAGGAGGTGACAGAAAAATCGCAGCCGGCAAAAAATGGCACTTTTACGCGCGGGTCTGACGACGCATTGGTGAAGTGGGAGACACAGCTGGAGCGCTGCATGAATGCAGATGGGGATTATTTTGAAGGCGACGGTGGTGTTTTATTTTGAAATGTCAGAAATAAAAAGTTATAATCAAATTCCGGTTTTTTTTGGGTACACCCTCATATATATATATATATATGTATATTTTTTTCTTTCTTTTTACTTTCTACAGTCTGGCTGGGTATGTTTGAGGGTGGGATTATGTGTTTTGAGGAGAGAAAAAAAAACCCCAACTTTGACTGAATATCTGCAATATTGTTTTCAAAAACTGTTGAATAAATAGACCTTGATAAAAAAAAACAAAAAAAAACAAAAAACAGAAGAAGAAGAACAAGTGCTCCGCTGTCTGAAGCCCCGTCTTCTCCGCTCCGTCTGTGTGTGTGTGTGTGTGTGTGTGTGTGTGTGTGTGTGTGTGTGTGTGTGTGTGTGTGTGTGCACGCGGCACAGATCGGCTCACAAGACCGCCTCTCGGTAATTACATCACGCAACAAAGTATCTTAATAGTATTGTGGGCAAAGCGCTGGTCAATTTATGTTCACGAGCTATGAGAAACAGAAAACCCTGGACATTTCCTTGAATTTAAAAAACCCGCCCGGACGCCCCGGACAGGGCGTAAAAAGTGGACATGTCCGGGTAAAAGAGGATGTATGGTCACCCTAGAATAGTATGTTTTCCTTAAGAACAGCGGTGAAGCTTTGTAACTGAGCTCACAAATTATTTTTGGCTATCTTTTTGAAAGGACTGATTAAGGCAGTGGTTCTCAAACTGTAGGGCGCGTCCCCCTGGGGGGGCGCAGTGCGATGTCCGGGGGGGCGTGTGAACGTGGGGAACATGCTTTTTTTTCCGCCGGACAAAAGTAAAATGTAATTGCACATCCACTCCAGTAGTTGGCAGTGGCGCTCTCATCGTCAGAGTGTGCGCAGCTCTACGGTGTAGGTTTTTTTTGCAACGAGCTGCGATGTGAAGCGCAGTAAACAAACCCTGAGACAACATGAAGACATTTTTAACAGGGATGAAAAGAAAGGCGGAGAGAGACGAAGATAGTGAGTCAAAAGAGAATTCTGGCTGAGTATACTTACTTACTTACTTGGCCTTTAAACCCCTAGAGGGGCATAGGCCATCCACAACAGTCTGCCAGCGTCCACGGTCCTGGGCGATTCGCTCCAACTCCCTCCAGGTGTAGCCGGTCTGTTTGGCGTCCGTCTCCAGGTCTCTTCTCCAGGTGTTCTTTGGTCGGCCTCTCTGTCTCTTCCCCTGAGGATTCCAGGTCAAGGCCTGTCGTGTAATGTTTGTTGATGGTTTCCTCAGGGTATGCCCTATCCATTGCCATCTTCTCCTCCTGATCTCTTCTTCTGCTGGCACTTGGTTGGTTCTTTCCCAGAGATCTGCATTACTGATGGTATTTGGCCAGTGGATCTTTAGAATTCTTCGCAGGCATGAATTGATGAAGGTCTGGACTCTTTTGATGGTGGTCTTTGTTGTTCTCCACGTCTCTGCTCCATATAGAAGGACTGATTTGACGTTGGAGTTGAGCAGGCAGATTTTGGTGCGAGATGTTATAAGGTTGGATTGCCAGATGTTCTTTAGCGCTATGAACGTTGTTCTTGCCTTCCTGATGCGGGTCTTAACATCTGCATCTGTTCCTCCCTGCTGGCTGAGTATAGAAAGGCAGTATCCACTCTAAGAGCAGAGGACTGTGGGCATTATGCTTCCTTTTGCAACATCTTACCTTTGTGAAGCCAAACCTCGCTTTGAGAAGCTGTGCACTGCAAAACGTGCTCATTGTAGCCATTAATCCTGGCTTCCTCATTATGATAAAAAAAGGAACAAAAAATCAGCACAAATTGTTTTATTTTTTTTCTTTGTTTTTTTTTTGTAGGTTAAAGTGTTTTATATATTTTGCTCCTGGGTTAATGTTGCTGAAGTGAATTTGAATTTGTTATTATTTATTGATTTTGTTTAATTTTATTTTCCAGCAGCAAATGGTGCAATTAGTCTGTCAAAAATGTTTACAGTTTAAACAAGGATATTATTATTTTTGAATTTCAGGCAAATTGATGCACTTAAAATCTTTTCTTTTACAGACTAATAAACAATGTTAATAAAGTCACTCTTGTAAACTGAACTATATCTCTTTCTTTTTTGTTTTCTTTAATGTTAACAAGGATGTTATGCAGAGGTGTACCTATAACAATTTTATGCTATTATTTAGCGTGGGACCTCCACGCTGTGCTGGATGGTCTGAGGGGACCCCCTTTCAAGCCTTTGGAGCAAGCGGACTTCCGCTTTCTCTCCTTCAAGGCTGTCCTCCTTTTGTTGCTGGCCTCTGCCAAGAGGGTTAGGGATCTCTGCGCCCTGTCGGTCCATCCTTCCTGCATGGCCTTCAGTCAGGACGGGGGACTGGTTCACCTTTGGCCTAACCCGGCTTTTCATCCCAAGGTGATTACTTCGGACTTTCGGTCGAGAGTGATCCGGATCAGGGCACTTTGCTCCTCGCCTGGTTCGTCAGTGGACGACCCTTGGCTGCGGTTGTTGTGTTCGGTCAGGGCTCTGCGTTGCTACATTGAGCGCACGGCTGGTTTTCGCACTACGAACCAGCTGTTTGTGCGGTTTGGAGCCAGGGGGCATGGTGCCCCGCTGTCCTCCCAGACCCTTGCCCACTGGGTCGGTGGCGCTATTGCGGCTGCCTATGAGGCACGGAACCACCCGCTGCCCGCGGTGATTCGCGCTCATTCTACGCGGGGCGTTGCCGCTTCTGCAGCTCTGTGCAGAGGTGTCACAGTGGGTGACATCTGCCAGTCTGCCTCTTGGGCCTCTGCGTCCACATTTGTGCGCTCCTATCTGATGGATATGTGCGCAGACTCTGTAGCCATGTCAGTTTTCAGTGAGAACAGGAGTTC
This sequence comes from Salarias fasciatus, assembly GCF_902148845.1. Lineage (NCBI taxonomy): Eukaryota > Metazoa > Chordata > Actinopteri > Blenniiformes > Blenniidae > Salarias > Salarias fasciatus. Next base: position 16,661,030 of record NC_043754.1, read on the forward strand.
TGTCGCTTGACTGTGTTGGTTCTTGATCACACCGGCTACTGCTTCCCTGGGGGGATTCAGGCCGTGTGTGGTCCTGTTGCCTGCCGTTGTGACTCTGGGTGTCCTGGCTGGCGTATGTGTGCCGTTGTGTTACGGTGCTTATCAGACACGTCTGCGGTAGGTGCCTCGGTGCGAGGCTGCTTGTTGCCGGTGTCTTGGGGGTTTAGTGTGGCGGTACTGGGCGTATGGCCTGCCTGCTTCCTTTTCTGCACCAATCTTGTCAGCCTGTCCAGCTGGGCGTACATTTATCCTCGCCTTGGTAGTGTACCAATAGCGAAGCCCGTAGGTGGACTAAGCATCACATGAAGTAGAAATTACAGTTACTAAACGTAACTACAGTTCTACGAGTGTGTGCGTGCCAACCTACCTGAGATCCCAGCTGGCCTGCTTCCGTTTCTCCTAGGCTGTTCAGAAGAAGGAAGTTGTGCGCCACGGAGAGTACCAATAGCAAAGCCCGTAGGTGGGCACGCACACACTCGTAGAACTGTAGTTACGTTTAGTAACTATAATATGTCTGTTGTGATTTAGGAAGACACTGTTGTGCATAATTCAATTACTGCTTCATGTGTCAGATGGAGCTTGATGGTAAATTAGTAAATTAGTTTGTTCTGAAAAGTGGCCATAAAGAACTTTACTATCAACAAGGTAACATGATGTTGATGTTCAGTAATGTTTGTTCTTGTATCGATGGTACAGTTAATATTTTAATATATTTCTTGAATGGTGCCAGAGCATCTTTACCAGGGCAAAGACATGTAAATATGTGTAGACTTGGTACATTAGCTTCATCAGTCTAGTGTGTGTCTACAGTGCAAACGAATTTGAGGTGTAGGGCAGAATAAGTTGTTCAGACTCCCTTTACAACATGTGAACATGCAAACTGCACTTATCAAAGACAAATTCTTCAAGATTTGTTTTTTTTGTTTGGTTTATTTTTTTTTTACATTTTCTTAATGAAAATATCAGGAAATTAATCAATATTTACAGATTTTTGGCTGCTGCTTGGGGCCTGAGGGGGGCTGCTGCTGGGGGCCTGAGGGGCCTGAGGGGGGCTACTTCTGGGGGCCTGACGGAGGATGCTGCTGCGGGGCCGGAGGGGCCTGAGGGGCCTGAGGGGGGCTGCTGCTGGAGGCGTGAGGGGCCTGAGAGGGGCTGCTGCTGGGGGCCTGTGGAAGGCTGCTGTTGGGGGCCTGAGAGGCCAGAGAGGGGATGCTGCTGGGGGCCTGAGGGAGGCCTGAGAGGGGCTGCTGCTGGGGGCCTGAGGGAGGCTGCTGCTGGGGGCCTGAGGGGCCAGAGAGGGGATGCTGCTGGGGGCCTGAGGGAGGCTGCTGCTGGGGGCCTGAGGGGCCTGAGCGGGGCAGCTGCTGGGGGCCTCTGGAAGGCTGTTGTTGGGGGCCTGAGAGGGGCTGCTGCTGGGGGCCTGAGGGAGGCTGCTGCTGGGGGCCTGAGGGGCCAGAGAGGGGCTGCTGCTGGGGGCCTGAGGGAGGCTGCTGTTGGGGGCCTGAGGGGCCTGAGAGGGGCTGCTGCTGGGGGCCTGAGGGAGGCTGCTGCTGGGGGTCTGAATGGCCTGAGGGGGGCTGCTGCTGGGGGCCTGAGGGGCCTGAAGGGGGCTGCTGCTGGGGGCCTGAGGGAGGCTGCTGCTGGGGGCCTGAGGGACCTGAGAGAGGCTGCTGCTGGGGGCCTGAGAGAGGCTGTTGCTGGGGGCCTGAGAGGCCTGAGAGGGGCTGCTCCTAGGGGCCTGAGGGGGCTGAGTGGGGCTGCTGCTGGGGGCCCAAGGGGGGCTGCTGCTGGGGGCCTGAGGGAGGCTGCTGCTGGGGGCCTGAGAGGGGCTGCTGTTGGGGGCCTGAGGGGCCTGAGTGGGGCTGCTGTTGGGGGCCTGAGAGGGGCTGCTGTTGGGGGCCTGAGGGACCTGAGAGGGGCTGCTGCTGGGGGCCTGAGGGAGGCTGCTGCTGGGGGCCTGAGGGAGGCTGCTGTTGGGGGCCTGAGGGAGGCTGCTGCTGGTTGCCTGAGGGAGGCTGCTGTTGGGGGCCTGAGGGACCTGAGAGGGGCTGCTGCTGGGGGCTTGAGGGGCCTGAGCAGGGCTGCTGCTGGGGGCCTGAGGGAGGCTGTTGCTGGGGGCCAGAAAGCGGCGTCTGTTGGCGGCCTGAGGGGCCTGAGTGGGGCTGCTGCTGGGGGCATGAGGGAGGCTGCTGCTGGAAGCCTGAGAGGGGCTGCTGCTGTGGGCTTGAGGGAGGCTGCTGCTGGGGGCCTGAGAGAGGCTGTTGCTGGGGGCCTGAGGGGCCTGAGAGGGGCTGCTGCTGGGGGCCTGAGGGACGCTGCTGCTGGGGGCCTGAGTGGCCTAAGGGGGGCTGCTACTGGAGGCCTGAGGGGCCTGAGGGGGGCTGCTGCTGGGGGCCTGAGGGAGGCTGCTGCTGGAAGCCTGAGAGGGGCTGCTGCTGTGGGCTTGAGGGAGGCTGCTGCTGGGGGCCTGAGAGAGGCTGCTGCTGGGGGCCTGAGAGGCCTGATAGGGGCTGCTCCTGGGGGCCTGAGATGCCTGAGTGGGGCTGCTGCTGGGGGCCCAAGGGGGGCTGCTGCTGGGGGCCTGAGGGAGGCTGCTGCTGGGGGCCTGAGGGAGGCTGCTGTTGGGGGTCTGAGGGGCCTGAGAGGGGCTGCTGCTGGGGGCCTGAGGGAGGCTGCTGCTGGGGGCCTGAGCGGGGCTGCTGGAGGCCTGAGGGGCCTGAGGGGGGCTGCTGCTGGGGGCCTGAGAGAGGCTGCTGCTGGAAGCCTGAGAGGGGCTGCTACTGGGGGCCTGAGGGGCCTGAGGGGGGCTGCTGCTGGGGGCCTGAGGGAGGCTGCTGCTGGGTGCTTGAGGGGCCTGAGCAGGGCTGCTGCTGCGGGCCTGAGGGAGGCTGCTGCTGGGGGCCAGAAAGCGGCTGCTGTTGGGGGCCTGAGGGGCCTGAGTGGGGCTGCTGCTGGGGGCCTGAGTGAGGCTGCTGCTGGGGGCCTGAGGGAGGCTGCTGTTTGGGGCCTGAGGGGCCAGAGAGGGGCTGCTACTGGGGGCCTGAGGGGCCTGAGAGGGGCTGCTTCTGGGGGCCAGAGGGAGGCTGCTGCTGGGGGCCTGAGGGAGGATGTTGTTGGGGGCCTGAGGGGCCTGAGAGGGGCTGCAGCTGGGGACCTGAGGGAGGCTGCTGCTGGGGACCTCAGTGGCCTGAGGGGGGCTGCTGCTGGGAGCCTGAGGGAGGCTGCTGCTGGAAGCCTGAGAGGGGCTGCTGCTGGGGGCCTGTGGAAGGCTGCTGTTGTGGGCCTGAGGGGCCAGAGAGGGGCTGCTACTGGGGGCCTGAGGCAGGCTGCTGCTGGGGGCCTGAGGGGCCTGAGGGGGGCTGCTGTTGGGTGCTGAGGGGCCTGAGGAGGCTGCTGTTGGGGGCCAGAGAGGGGCTGCTGCTGAGGGCTTGAGGGGGCCGATGCTGTGGGCCTGAGGGGGCCGCTGCTGGCTGCCTGATGGGGGCTGCTGTTATTGGGCTGAGGAGCCTGAGTGGGCCTGCTGCTGGGGGCTGAGGGGGGCTGCTGCTGGGGGCCTGAGGCGTATGAGGGGGGCTGCTACTGGGTGCTGAGGGGGGCTGCTGTTGGGGGCTCAGAGGGGCTGCTGCTGGGGGCCTGGGTGGGGTTACTGCTGTGGGCCTGGGTGGAGCTTCTGGTGGGGCAGATGTAGAGCTGAAACCCTGGGTGGACGCAGTGCTCTTGCCGGGAATGTGTGTTGGGTTCCGGCTCAGGGCACACATTGTTTTTCTGCTGTGGGCCTGGGTGGAGCTTCTGGTGGGGCAGATGTAGAGCTGAAACCCCGGGCGCACGCGGGGCTCTCGCCGGGAATGTGCCCGGGCCCCCACCAGGTGGGGGTGCCTGCTGGGGTGCCTGGGTGGGGCTCCTGCTGGAGGCATGCAGGAAGCTCCTGAAGGGGGCGCAGCTGGCGCTTTTGTCGGGGGTGACAGTCAGGCTCATACCCTGGGCGCACGTTTGACTTTCGGCGGTTCCGTGCCTGGGACCCCAGTTGGGGGCACATCTGAGGCTCTCTGTTTCGCCCAATCGGTCCAAGTTGGTTCATCTTGGAGGACTGCTGCAAATACATTTCATTTCACTAGCCATCGCCGTAACACGTAGTGTAACGGCGAAGGGTATTGTTATTGCACAGTTTCTTCTGTGTTATTATTATTATTATTATTATTATTATTATTATTATTATTATTATTATTAGTCTTTGCCCCACGAGAATGCATTTTTGACCCCCTGAACATAGCTGAATGTGGGGTTTTTTTGGTATCTATGCGATTGGCCCAGCGAAAAATTCAATAAAATTTATACCTCCACAGTGACAGATCAACACTGGCTCAACAGCGCCACCTACAATCAGACCCCTATGGCCCACAGAGTGGGCATATTTTGACGTAGGAACACGAAATTCACACCAGTGACAGAGCATGAGGGGACAAACAGAAAACTCTCTTGACTCAAATCTGTGGGACCAACAGGAAGGCGGCCATCTCGGATACAAAATTCGCCACCATTTCGCTTTTCATTTTTCAAATGAAATGAACTCTTACTTCCTTTCTTCCAAATGAGCCCAAAGTCAGCACAATGCATCTGAACACATTGACTTTCAATAATCAACCTTTTTGCAGCTTTTTGCAGTACATAGAAACATCTGGAATCTGAATGAATCTCATGAAACTGAGGCTACAGTCACTCTAGACTCAGAAAAGATTATCACACAAAAAGATAAGTGTGATGTTTTCAACTAACGGGGAGGTTTTGACTGATAAGGCCTAACGTCTGAATTAGCAGCTGAATTTAAATGAAACTGAAGCTGAAGTGAATTATGTTGAAGAAAAACATGTGACTGAATATAAAACAAGCGTTTGGGGCGGCTGAGGCTCGGCTGGTAGAGTCGAGGTTGTTGGTTCAATTCTCCATCTCCCTGTCCATATGCTGAAGTGTGCTGGGGCAAGACACTGAACCCCTGACCCCTAACTGCTCCCAGTGGATGAACTGAGCGCCCTGCATGGCAGCTGCCTCCACTGGCGTGTGATTGTGTGTGTGAGTGTGACAATGCAGCGAAGCGCTTTGTGCTCTGCTGTAGCAGCGTAGAAAGAGCTATATGAGTGTAGAACGTTCTACCATTTGATGTTAGCTTCGGCTCAATAGCTATTTTTGCATTATATTTTTCTCAGTGACTCGTGAGCAACTCAGAAGTTCTTCTGGACTTTTCTGGTTTGGACTAAGTGGTTAATATCAAACTTACAGAAGAGGGTTTGCAGTTCTGCACGTGAAAGTCGAACGGTAGGAGGAACTCGTCGTGAAAATCACCGAAAACACGTCTCTGAGGCTCTGTGGAGGATAGCACACCGACAGTCCAGGAAAGAGTGAGGGGAAAAATACAGAAATTCAAATCTGACTTGTTGACATCGCATCACCATGACAACCAGCAGCCTCAGTTCACAGGGCATTTCCCAGCATGCACTTTTTTTTCAAATTTATTTTATTTATGTTTTTATAAATAAGATACCATTAAAACAAAAACAAGCAAAAGAAAAGGACCCAAAAACATTCACAGGATGTTATGTTTGTATCCAAGAGGAAGGGAAATTAGTATAACCTGTAAGAAATAGTCATTTATGTATACTTTACTATATAACCAGGGGGGCACATAACTTTATTGTCTGGTTCTCAGGGGAGAACCTAGGGTTGTTGCTTGATCCTCACATTGTTTAATTGACAAGGTATTTTTTCATGGTATTTTTGACAGAATGGACACACTACAGTGGTACATGGATAGCATGACATTGACTTTAATTAAACTCAGCAAAGGCAGTACATAAAATAAAACATATATTTTTCAACCAAATTATTTCTTCCCCAACAGCTCAAAGCATGTTTAAATTAAACCTTCAAATTAAATAAAAGTGGTCTGGAGGATTTTTCTTTCTGTGGTTTTTCAGGTGGATAATTTCAACTATCGGCTCGCCACCATGCCCATCAGTCACATGAAGGCCTTATGTAAAGACATTCAGCATGCTGCACCTGGCTAGCTCAGCTGGCTGCCGTGCCTCCCAGTGTTGAATTAACCCATGAGCTCCGCTTTCAACCATTCTGTGTTGTGTTGATTTCACCGTGTACTTCGAACAAATCAAATCAATCTTATTTTATAGCGTGTTTTTCATATTAAAAAGACACCTCACAGTGCATCGCAATATTAAAATGATAAAACAACAATCAATATATAATGGAATGTTTTATAATGTATTCAACAGCCTTCACCAAAATTGCACGTGCACTCACACACACATGCACACACACAAATACACACACTCCCACTCTCGTCAGATACATTTGGGACCATGGCACGGCACTGAGCATCATGGGAAACACCACCAGTGGGGTCTTCTACACCGGGAGAAGTTGTGGGCCAAGACTGCTGGGACATTGACACCCGCCCCCCTACCCCACCCAACCCAGTTGTGGAGTCCCCCAGCCAGCCAGGATGGGAGGATCCAATCAACTTGTCAAACTAGAAGTTTGTCTTAAAGACAAACTTAAAGTTTGTCTCTTCCTGTTAAATCTAGAATAGAATTTCAAATCCTTCTCTTAACCTAGAAAGCTCTGAACAACCAGGCTCCATCATATCTTAAAGAGCTGTTAGTCCCATGTTGTCTCAGGAGAATGCTTCATTCTGAGAGTGCTGGTCTGCTGGAGGTTCCTTGGTTCTCTCAAAGTAGAAAAGGAGGCAGAGCTTTCAGCTATCAGGCTCCTGTCATGTGGAACCGCCTTCCAGTTTCTGTTAGGGAGGCTGACACAGTCTCTGCTTTTGAGGTCAAGCTTAAGACCTTTTCTATTTAGTAAAGCTTCAGTTAGGTCTGGTCCAGGCCTCCCTGGACCATCTTCTTTGTGGTGCTGCTGGAGGCTGAGACTCAAAATCATATTTTGAAACTCATAGGAACAACACAGACCAACCTTAACAAACAAAAGGAAAAAAAAAAAACAAATTAAAAAAAGCATCCTGTTACAAATTCCCTGTTAGTTTTGTTATTGATGCTTTTTTCATTTTAGTCAGGCATCCCGTTTGGATAGCTATGGGTCCTAGTAAGACGGGTTTGTGGGCGGAGCTTATCATCGGTGTGACTGCAGGTGGCTTAGTTCATAGAGAATGCGTTCATGAAGAGAGTGAGTCGATATAAGTTCATAAAGCGTGTTAGTATTCAGGTCAGACAAATGTTGTGCACCTTTATTAGCATGTTTTAGCCGCCGTGTGTGTTTTAAGTGGGCCCTTTTGAGTGTAGATTCAGTTCTTTCATGGGTGAAGCTAATGCTAATCGGCTAGCTGTGCTATGCTGCCTGCATTATTCCATGCTCTGTGTATGTGGGATGCCAGCTAGGCTAATTTATTCAGTCTTTTGATTATCCTAGCACCATGTGATGATGATTATACTTTAATCCTGTTGCACGGGATTGTTTGTTATCATTGTTGATTATTTGTGTATCTTATTGTCTTATTCTGTTACATAAACCATTCATTTATTCATCATTTTCTCATTCATCCATTTGTTGATCAGGGTTGGGGGGGGTTACTTTTAAATTGTAATCCAGTACAATTACAAGTTACTTGTCAAAAATTGTAATCAGTAACTTACTCTAATTACTCCAATTAAAAAGTAATGTACCAGATTACTTTTAGTTACTTTTAGATTACTTCACCAGCAAACATAAAAAATAAAGACAAATACAATGTGTCGTCGTCACAGTGTATTGACAACAACTCTACACAGTGAACACGAAATGCTCTGAGTGTTATGAACTCTGCAGAACTCTGTGTTCAGCTCCAATTAATACCAACAACATGACATCCTCTAAACCTACTGAGAATCTGACTTTCTTTCTCTCTGACTCAGGATCAGAACCATCAGTTCAGACTGTGTTCCTCTAGTAGCTCTACAGTCCAGCAGCAGCACCAGGACCCGCATTGACAGTGTTAACACACATTTATATTATATACTCAGTCTGCTGTGTAGCTGTAGTGAGGAGCAGTGCTTTGTGTTCAGGTATGCCATGCAAAGTGTTTTTTTTAAGAGTTCAGAGTTGATTCATTCCTTAGTGACAGAAGGAAACATGCAGTCTCCAATAAATCATACAGGATGAAGATATTATTGCCTCCATCAGATTCTTCTGAGTTCAGCCTGATGAGGCTGTGGTTCTCAGCAGCAGGTTACTGACAGGTAAGATGACAGTGCAAATGCCCAGATAGCCTTGGGCAAGGCTAGGATTTTTTTGGTTTTGGACATCTTTTGGATAGTTAAACACGCACCGGGTCAAGTTGACCCGGGAACATCATTGCTGTTCCTAAAAAAGTAACATAACAGGAGGGTTAAAGTGACAGTGCAAATGCCCAGGTAGCCTTGGGCAAGGCTTTATTACAGCAGAGAGGCAATTGGACCCAGCAAAAGCTATACAAAGGTTGGAGTGTTTTCATGTTGCTACGTCTCGAAAACTTAGTTTTCTTCAGGCTTTGTTGTTCTTTGGAAAAGTTTAGAAGTATGTTAATCAAATCAGTACTCAATGTTCCAACTCTGATTTGTTGTGATTTTAAGGAAAGTAGCAGGAATTTACCAATGAAATTATTGAGTGAAATATACACAAATAAAAAAGGATTGAAAATATGTTAATGTTATTGGTACACTGTGCAAACATTCACAGAGGTATTTATATTTGATCAAAACTACATTTTTCAGAGATAATTGAGTATACTTTCTTTACTTGATACAAAAGTGGTGCAAAACCACTCGCCTCATTTAAATTTTCTCCAATCAAATTCCATCTGCAATTTTTGGTTAGAAATCCAAAGTGGTGATAAACAAACTTTCAGGTTAACAAAAAACCCTGCAGAAAACAGATGTCACTATTTTTCACTCCTTACCCAGTTTGAAAGGCTGAACATTACATAACCTGCATTACATTATAAAAGAGGTCACAGGTTTGCATGGTGCAAGTGCATTGGCCTTGTGCCATACAACTGGCCTCAAATCCCAAGAAGTCATTAACAAAATGACACTCAATACACTGAAATGGGCACTGCTTAACCTCACTAAGTGAAGGAACGAGACTACAAGCAAGGGACTGAGAGAAAATAATAATTTGATTTGCTAATAACAAAGTATGTAGAACCATTTACAGCTTTATACATCATATCTACGTACATCAGACACGTATCATAGGTAACTTATTTACCTCAGAAAGGCTAGGACTCCTGTGAGGTTGGAGTATGAACTCAAATAATTCCAGAATCACTTTGATAGACTGTCACACTCCAGGAGAACCAGACTGCTGCCACATTTGATCATGGGTGAGTGAAATATTGTGTTTGTCAATGAGGGGCTGTACAAGACATAATTCATTCTGACCCTCTCATCACACACATATATTCTCCTTTCACACACACACACACACACACACACACACGTACATATATATATATATATATATATATATATATATATATATATATATATATATATATATATATATATATGTAAGTGGTGTATATCGCCTAGTATCTGGTGATACGATTCGTATCACGATTCATGGGTCACGATTCGATATATCCCGATATATCCCGATATATCCCGATACCAATGTTCATCACGATTATTGCGATACTTTAGGAACAACTAATTTGTAAACTAGTAGTACTTCATGAGAAAACTTGTATGAAACACATTTTATTCATCTCAAATGCAACAGAAGCATTCAAGCAACTATATTTAACAGCAAACAAGTTGCAGGCTACTTTTTCATTCAAACAGTAAATAAAAATAAAGGCTACATATACCTTCAATAATGTAACATGTTTTGAGAAAATAAAGTGCAATCATTGTAAAACCTTGAACTGAATTAAATTGAAATTCCTTTATTTGTCCCACAGGGGGAAATTGCAATGTTAAGCAGCACAGAGAAAAGAAATAGAAACAGAAAAGAAATGCGAAATATGAGAATTTACAAGGTCCAACCATACATAGAAAAATTAACTATAAATTTAGGATAAATATAATTAAATAACAGATACAAGCTAAATGACATAATTTAAATATAGTTTAAAAATAAGTTTCAGACAGATATAAAGAAATAACAGATATACACTGACAGATATAAATCAAATATAAATTTAATATACATTTAAGATAGAACACATATGTAAGCTATAATATTAATAACAGATATGAGTTACATATTATTTAAATACACATATAGGACAGGCATATGTACAATATTATAGAAAAATGTGAGAGACATGAAAAGACAAATACACAGGAGTGTCATTTAGAACAGTGCATGGTGTGTGTTTGGACTAGTTGGAGCAGTGCTGGCTGTAGAATCTGATAGCAGCAGGGAGGAAGGACCTGCTGAGGAGGCAACGCTCCTTCACACACCTGGGGGGACACAGCCTGTCCCTCACACAGCTGTCCAGGGCCCTCAGGGTGTCCTGCATGGGGACATCCTGCTCAAATGCATGTGGGTTGGTGGTGTTTCCACGGTATTTGACTTTTGCAAAACACATTTTACAAATGGCGTGGCTCTTATCTGTCCCTCCATCCTTGTTGTAAAAGCCAAAGTGCGTCCAGATTCGGGCTTTATAAATATTCCTTGGAATGTGTCCCACTTCCTCCACCACGGGAGGCTGTTGTGTGATCCAATTACCGCGAGACGGTAGTGTAAAGAAACCACCCGGGATAGCTCTCGTGAGATGCTGTTCTTCCTCTGGCGGACTGGAGGCTCTGCAAAGCTCTTGGTGTGGTGTGCTGCCAACTAGTGGCCAGGAGTAAAAGTGCAGCACACAAAAAGACGCCGCAATGGATATTTGCGGGTAAATACATAATTAAAAATCGATATGGACGTATTTTGAATCGATGCGAGAATCCCGTGACGTCATATCACGATATATCACCGAATCGATTTTTTTAAACACCCCTAATATATATATATATATATATATATATATATATATATATATATATATATATATATATATACATACACACATATATATACACACACATATATATACACATATACACATATATATATATATATATATATATATATATATATATATATATATATATATATATATATATATATATATAGTATATGTATATATCAACTGTGTTTTCGCCACCCCGGCGGTATTGTGTCTGTGTCCTCCAAGCTCGGGTCCTCTACCAGAGGCCTGGGAGCTTGAGGGTTCTGCACAGGATCTTAGCTGTTCCTTGGATTGCGCTCTTTTGAACAGAGCCCTCAGATGTTGTTCCTGGTATCTGCTGGAGCCATCCTCCCAGCTTGGGGGTTACTGCTGCCAGTGTCCCAATCACTACTGGTATCACTGTTGTCTTCACACCCCACACTCTATCTCTTCCCTCAGCCCTTGGTATTTCTCCAGCTTCTCGTGCTCCATTTTCCTGATGTTGCCATCACTTGGGATTGCTACATCTATCACCACAGCTGTCTTCTACTGTTTTCCACCACCACTATGTCAGGTTGATTGGCCATCACCTGCTTGTCAGTCTGGATCTGGAAGTCCCACGGGATCTTGGCTCGATTGTTCTCGACCACCTTTGGAGGTGTCCCCCATCTTGACCCTCGGACCTCCAGTCCATACTCGGTACATATGTTCCTGTACACTATGCCCGCTACCTGGTTGTACCGTTCCATGTATGCCTTGCCTGCCAGCTTCTTACACCCTGCTGTACTGTCTCTGGGGCTTCTTTGCACAGTCTGCACCTGGGGTCTTGTTTGGTGTGGTAGATCACGGCCTCTATTGATCTTGTGTTAAGGGCCTGTTCTTGTGCAGCCATGATTAGGGCCTCTGTGCTGTCCTTCAGTCAGCCTTTTCCAGCCACTGGTATGTTTTCTCAATGTCAGCCACTTCTTCAATTTGTCGGTAGTACTTTGTCTGTCTATGATAGCTCCTCTGGCTCCTCCTTACTGGGCTTTTGATGTCTGAGGCATTCACTTAGCAGATCATCACTGGGGGCCATCTTCTTGATATACTCATGGAGGCTCTTGGTTTCCTCCTGGATGGTGGCTCTGACACTCACTAGTCCTCAGCCTCCCTCCTTTCTCTTGGTATGCTGGACTTAGGGTGGAACCCTCCGTGCATTGTAAGGAGCTTTCTTGTCTTGATATCAGTGGCTTGCATTTCTTCCAGTGGCCAGGATATTATGCCAGCAGGGTATCTGATTACTGGTAGGGCGTCGATGTTTATGGCCTGGACCTTATTTTTGCCATTCAGCTGGCTCTTCAGGACTTGTCTTACTCTCTGTAGGTATTTGGCTGTGGCTGACTTTCGAGCTGCCTCCTCATGGTTACCATTTATCTGTGGGATCCCCAGGTACTTGTAGCTGTCCTGCACATCTGTTATGTTCCCTTCAGGTAATTCAACTCCTTCAGTTGTGATCACCTTCCCTCTTCTAGATACCATTCGTCCACAGTTATCCAGTCCGAATGACATCCCAATGTCATTGCTGTATATCCTGGTGAGGTGAATCAGGGAGTCGATGTCACGCTCATTCTTGGCATACAGTTTGATGTTATCCATGTAGAAGGTAGGAGGTGGCTGACAGTTGTTCCGCTCTTGAACCGGTATCCAAAGCCGCTCTTGGTAATGATCTGGCTGAGGGGGTTCAGGCCGATGCAGAACAGCAGGGGGGACAGGGCATCACCTTGGTATATGCCGCATTTGATGCTCACCTCTGCCACTGGCTTTAAGTTGGCCTCTAGACTTGTCTTCCACAGCCCCACTGAGTTCTGAATGAAGCTCCATAGAGTCCTGATGATGTTGTACAGTTTCAAGCACTCCAGTATCCACGTGTGTGTCATTGAGTCATAGGTTTTCTTGTAATCAATCCAGGCAGTGCACAGGTTGGTGTTGCAGGACTTGCAGTCTTGGGCAATTGCCCTGTCAACCAGTAGCTGGTGTTTGGCCCCCCTGGTGTTATTGCCAATCCCTTTTTGTGCTTTACTCATGTACTGATCCATATGCCTACTTATCTTGGCCGCTATGATGCCTGATAGGAGTTTCCATGTGGTGCTGAGGCAGGTTATAGGCCGGTAGTTTGATGGTATTGTTCCCTGCTGGGTGTCCTTCATGATGAGGACTGTCCGACATTGGGTTAGCCACTCTGGGTGGGTCCCTGATATTAGCAGCTGGTTCATTTGTGCTGCAAGGCGTTCATGGAGTGCAGTTAGCTTCTTAAGCCAGTAGGTGTAAATCTTGTCGGGCCCTGGAGCTGTCCAGCTCTTCATTTTGGCCACTCTTGCCTGTACATCTGCTGTTGTAATTACTACTGGGTCTTGTTCTGGGAGGTTGCTGTGCTCTGCCTGCAAGCCTGCCAGCCATTGGGTATTGGTGTTGTGTGACACATCTTTCTCCCAGATACTCTTCCAGTATTGCTCAGTCTCAGCCCTGGGTGGATCTGCTGTGGTCTTACTACCCTGCCACTGAGAGTAGACCTTAGCTGGATTGTTGGAGAACACCCTGTTTATTCTCCTGGTCTCCACTTCTCTCGTGTATCTCTTTAGGCAGGTAGCTAGGGCTGTGAATCTTTGCTTAGCAGTCTCCAGTGCCTCAGTTATTGACAGCTTTCTGTATTTCTTGGGCAGTTCTTTCTTGAGATTCACCCCTCTGCTTAGTTCTCTACGGTGATCTACGGTGATTGGTTGGTTTGCATATGACGACTATGGCGACTCACAGTTGGGTAAGGTTACCCAATCAGAGGCAAGACAAGGCGGGTCATGCCACTCCAACCAGGAAGCAGAGTCCTACACCCATACCAAACGCACATGCGAAATGACGACGAGTGAAGACTAAACAAGGAAAAGGGATGGAAGATAACAGATATACGGGATAATGGCAGAGGCAGAAAGCACTTGTCCCTCTGCTGATAGGAGGCTTGTTGAATTGTTTGCAGTTTGTTTTTTAATAAACAATCAAACTGCGTATTTTTCAACTGCCTATTTGTTTGGTTGTAAAAAAAAAAAAAAAAAAAAAAGTAGCGGGCCTGTAGCCCGCTACTTTTTTACACCTACACCTATCACTACATACTACAAATACTCTGATGACACTGCAATCTTGGCTCTCCTCAATAATCAGCACTCCATCACTGCCTATCATAGCTCAGTCACCCAGTTCACACAATGGTGCATGGACAATCATCTTTACATTAACCCTGATAAAACAAAGGAAATGGTCTTTAATCCACCCACTCCAAGCCTGAACCATATCTCCATTAATGGCAACGCTATAGAACAGGTGAACACATTTAAATATCTTGGAATCACCCTGGACAATAACTGCACCTTCGAGCACCACATCATGGACATTCATAAACGCTCACAACAAAAACTTCATGTTCTCTGTACACTCAGTGCTCTCCATGTTGCTCCTCATCTTCTGCTGCTGCTGTATAAGAGTATCATTCAGTCCATTCTGTTGTATTGTTCTTCCTGTTTTTACACTATGCTGTCAGTCTCCAATAGAAATAAACTCCTTAAAATCACTCACACAGCATCTAAAATAATCTGCTCTCCCTCACCAAACATTTCAGAACTAAATGACAGGGCAATAGCCCGGCTTACCAAATCAGTAGTTTCAGACACAGATCACCCTCTTCATAACTTCTTCCAGCTCCTCCCCTCCAGGCGCAGATATCGGACTCTTAAATGTAGACGGGCCCGTTTTCACAAGAGTTTTGTTCCATCAGCTATTGCTGTACTGAACAAGGTACCTCGCTGACTTACTTGCCAATCTATGTTAAGTGCTGTCTGTTGTTCTTTGTTGTATATTCTGTTTTTGTAATTGTCTTATTGTCTTACTTGTGGTGTATGTGAAGGTGTCCATAACATCATCATTTAAATTCGCAGTAATCAAACCACTGCTGAAAAAATCTAATCTTGATCCTGATATTCTAGCCAACTACAGACCGATATCAAATCTGCCTTTTATTTCAAAAGTTCTGGAAAAAGTTGTGGTTAAACAGCTTCGCCGCCACCTACAGGACAATAGTTTATTTGAGAAATTTCAGTCAGGATATAGAGCTTATCACAGCACTGAGACTGCGTTAGTTAAAGTCACTAATGACTTGTTATTGGCGGCTGACGCAGGTCTAGTCTCAATCCTGGTTCTCTTAGACCTCAGTGCAGCTTTTGATACAATTGACCACAATATTCTCCTGCAGAGGTTAGAATGTGAGGTCGGCATCAGAGGAAAAGCCCTCTGCTGGTTCAAATCCTATTTATCTAACAGGTACCAATTTGTTCATGTTAACCAACAGTCCTCACCGTGCTCCTAGGTCAGTTATGGGGTTCCTCAAGGGTCCGTGCTCGGGTCAATTTTATTTCTGTTGTATATGCTTCCTTTAGGGAACATAATTAGAAGTCACGATATCAGTTTTCATTGCTGTGCAGATGACACACAATTGTATTTATCTATGAAACCTGATCAAACTAATCAATTAGACAGACTCAGTGACTGTATCAGAGAAATTAAAACCTGGATGACTATGAACTATCTCCGTCTTAATCCTGGCAAAACAGAGGCCATTATACTAGGCCTCCATAAACTGAGAGAGTGTCTATCTGAACACATTATCACCTTAGATAACATCAGTGTATCCTCCTCTTCTACTGTCAGGAACCTCGGGGTCTTATTTGACCAGGATATCTCCTTTAAAGCACATATCAACCTGGCTTGTAAAACAGCATATTTCCTCTTGCGCAACATGGCTAAAATAAGAAACATTTTACCTAAAAGCGATGCAGAAAAACTCATCCATGCATTTGTTTCGACTAGTCGACTACTACAACTCCCTTCTTGCAGCCTGCCTAAAAAGTGCATTAAAAAACTTTCAATTGGTTCAAAATGCGGCCGCCATATTATTAACCGGAACTAGAAGAGGCGAACACATTACTCCCGTTCTAAAATATCTTCACTGGCTTCCTGTCAAGTTTAGAGTTAGATTTAAAATCCTTCTCCTCTCTTACAAAATCCTAAATGGGATGGTTCCGACCTATCTCCAAGATGCTTTAACGCCTTATCAACCAATCAGAGCACTTCACTCTCAAAATGCAGGGTTACTGTTGACTCCTAGGGTCTCTAAATGGATATTAGGCGGAAGAGCCTTTAGCTATCATGCACCGTTTTTATGGAACCAGCTTCCAAGTGGTGTCAAAGAGGCAGACACAGTCTCTACATTTAAGGTTAGGCTCAAGACGTTTCTCTTCGATGCAGCCTATGATCGGGTCAGCTAGGGACTCTAAACCATCATTATTAAAAGCTGCCCTAGGAGCTAGAATGCTGTGGGAAGTACAGTGCACTGAGCCCTATCCTCTAATGTCTGAATGTTATTCCCTTTAGTCCGTTCATTACTTTTCACCTGTTGTCCCCCCCTTCGAGGGGGAGTCTTCTCGAGTTTCAGTTGCTGACTCCATTATTACGAGGGCCTAAGAACAAGCTCCGGCCGGACCAGGAGGACACTCCTGTCGGTGCTGTGCCCACAGACTGGCTTCGGTTCTACTTCTGGGATCCATGGTTCTTGTGCTGGACCGTCCAACGGACTGTACTCAACATAGTCCTAAGCTTTACTTCTTATTGTCTCATGCTAGCTGTTGCCAAAGCTGTCCATCCCTGGAAGTGGGATCCCTCCATACTGTGGTTCTCCCCAAGATTTCTTCTTTTCCCACTGAGTTTTTGGACTTTTTTCTTGCCGGATGTGAGGGTCTAAGGCGGTGGTTGCTTCGTTTTGTCTCATTACTGTGAATTTGACATATTAGCATTATGCTTATTCACTGTTTTTATTTTTAGCAACCAATGTAACATCTTGAAGCCCTCTGAGGCAACTGTTGTTGTGATACTGGGCTATACAAAAATAAATTGATTGATTGATTGATTGATTGATTGATACTCATTCGTACACGCTTACACACACATATATTGTACTTGTGAACAATTATGACTTTGTGATTTGTGTTTTGAGCCTCTCAAGCTTTCGTAGCTAATTAGTGTGTGTTTTGTCAGAATTTTTGATTAATGCATACCTGTCAAAACACACCTCATGCCTCCCTTATTGGGGGAGCTTTCACACCTGTACTGAGTGCCTAAAAACTGTATCTCTCGGGAGATGAAAGGGAACTCAACCAACAAAAAAGCTAACAAACAACAACAATTGCAACATGAACTATTTCAAACATATTTATTTTAATGTGCATTTATATGGAAACAATCCTAAGCCATAACTTTTTGGTAATGTGAAAATAATACGCAAATAAGCACAAAGGAAAAAAAAGGAAAAAAAAGAATAAATTATAATAAATAAGTAATAATAATAAAAAAAAAAAAATATATATATATATATATATATATGTGTGTGTGTGTAGTTTACATTAGCACAAGGTAGATTGCTTAATTTGAGAGTACACAATAAGAATAATTTTGAATATAGTTCTTAATTGTCAGGTGGAAATATATGCTTGGTATTAAAGAGTCTTTTAAAGTCCATGCTGTCTTCAGCTGGTGGGTGGAGCAGATTGGATGTTAAGTGCGTGTTCAGTCGGCACCTCAGTGGATCCACCACAGTTCACTACTCAGGACTTGGGAACAGGTCCGGAACACACTCACAATGTGTCCTGGTTCACACATAGTCCACGAGCAAAAACAAAACTGACAGCGTGGCAGCTCACCAACCCACCTTCTCCCCCTCACCCCATGCTCCTCAAAAACAAAACAAATGCTCTTCCCTCTCCCTTGAACTAATCAAAACTGTGGCAGACACAAAGCCCCCCAACACCCCCTTCGCAAAGTTTATCAGACAAACTGGCAGACAAATCTGAAGGATTGAAGCAGGACATTAAGTGAAAGACCCAAAACTGAGAGAAACACACTCGGAGATGCAGGATGACGGCAGGTGGCACGTACATCTGGCATTGGGGAAGACAGAAGGGGAATTAAATACACCTGGGAGGAAGAGGAGGAGGAAGACGATAGGTTAATAAAATAATTGACACACTGAGGTGAGGTGAGACACACAGGCCAGTCCCTGACACTCTTGTTTACCATATCGATGGTCCATTTATCCATCTATAGCCATTTTTGCATAAAGGTCAGTTTTCTTCTGCAGTCCCTTCACAAGAAACAACATTCACTTTTACTTAATAATACTGTTTGTTCATTCTGGGGTGACCATACGTCCTCTTTTACCCGGACATGTCCTCTTTTTACGTCCTGTCCGGGGCGTCTGGGCAGGTTTTTTAAATTCAAGGAAATGTCCGGGGTTTACTGTTTCTCATAGCACGTGAACGTAAATTGACCAGCGGGTCAATGACCTAAGGAACTTTTCAACCTTAATAAAACATGTTAATATCTTTTGTGATGATACATCGACTTACAACTAGTTGAATGACCCCTCTGTCACAGACTGAGGGCGTCTGTATTGCTTTCACTTGGACTAAGCAACTGTGAGGAGGGTGGTAGGAACCCTGCACACTAAAAAACTTCAAATGTGCGGACTGCTTTACGGCACGTGTCACTTTCACTAAATGTAGGCGAGTTCATTCCGACAGCGTGCGACCGGGAGCAGCATTTTACGACGCCACGCGTTAGTTCTCATGGGAACTGTGGTATTCATTCAGGCAAAACACTACCACTTTTGTCCAAAAAGGTTCATTGGTCTTCTAACTGTCAGGTAAATAACAAAATACCTCCCTGGTCTTTGGAAATGAACCTTTGTTTTGGACTACCACTTTTGTCCACTGGCGCTGCCAAAATCAACGAAAACTGAAAGTTCTTTAGTGTCAAGGAACAAGGTATGAGATCAATGCATTCCCACTGTTTACAACACTATTTATGGAGAACTGATGAATTCCTTCTCTACTTGACTGGACAGTGGAGCACGGAAAATGCCTAAGCTTAAGAGCACCTTCTCAGATGAACTGCAAAAAAAATTTCCAACATGCCGAGATGAAAAATAGAAAGTAGAAGAAAAGCAGGATGAAGAAAACAACTAAAGATTAAAAGTATATCCTTTTTGTTAGTTTAGTTAGTATTTTGGTGAGACTCTTATATTCTATCTTATTACAGTTATTAAGAAATACATTGTTTAAGCTGGATTTTGTGACAGAAGAGTTCATATTTAGAACATTATTTAATATTTGTAAAGAGTCTAAGAGAGCTTTTTACATTTCATGTTATTTTGTGAAAGAAGTTAATTTCGCATAATTGAAGCATAATAAAGGATGTTCATCAACCTCCAAGAAGCCTATCTGAATTTGTGTCTGGAGCAACACCCCCCAGGTGGCTGTTTGTGTTTAGGTGGCTGACATGAGGTTACAGACCCCCCACCTCTCCTACTGAGTGTGTCAATTAGATGCTTTTTGGCCAGGTACGCAGTTTAGAAACACCCCATATTCTAAGTTAGTCTGCGCAATTGTATGACTGCCTTTTTTATTGTATATTGGGAGCAGCTGCCTGGCTAATCTGCAGTGGAACCTGCCAGCTGTTTTGCCTTTCCGGGTTGCTTCCACGACCAGTGTTGGCATGCATAATTACGCCTGGTCTGCCTCTGTTCCGTGGAGTTGGCTGTCTGCAGTTTGCTGCACTCCAATCCACTGGCTGACCTCCTGAACAGAGCTTGTATGCTTGTGGAATGCCAGGCGGAAGACAGAGAAGCGATCTGTTGCTTATCTTTTCTTTCTGATGTTCTAATTAATTGTGTTTAAGACAGGTGTCAGTTTATTTCTTTGCTCTTTTGGTTATTTTCTCTTTATTTATTTTTTTTGTTTGGATGTGGCAGTTACATGTTTGCATTTATTTCTGTTACTTGTGAATTGTGGCTGCCCTTCCCCTCCCACTCATTTTTAGTTATTAATGTTTTTGGTTTTTTTGTTTTTGTTTTGGATGCCTGAGTGTGAGGGAAAAACCCTTTTTAATTCCCTCCCTTACAGAAGCTGAGAGCAACGGCGGCGGCATTGGTGTCCCTGGGTGATGGTGTCTCCCTCTCGTGTGATGTGCTGTGCACCTTTTTGGTTTGAGTGTGTTCACCTTTATTTTCAGCGAGTGAAAGTGGGGTGATCCTTCTGAGGCCCTCATCTCCCCTACCGACCTGTATCCCACCGGTAAGCCTCCGCTTCTGTTTGGACTCCCCCTCTTCCCCTTCTTTTAAAGAGAATGAATGTGTGTTGAAATACTTAATAAATATATTTTTTGTTAGCCTGAACCCACGTCTCCTGCTTCTTAAGCCACGAACCTGAGTGTCCTCACCAATCATTAATTTTAATTTACTTCCTTGGGTGCAGTTCCCAAGGTGGCGTTGTCTGGATTCCTTTTATCTGATTCATCTCGCCACAAAATGAAATGCTGGGTCCGCTCTCAACCTGGTTGTTCAGGACACTGAGGAGCGGTTACGCCCTTCAATTTGCAAGCCGTCCTCCTTTCTATGGGATCCTCCGCATGCGGCTCGTTTGCCCCTCTCACTTGGGCTTCTGCTCCCCTTATTTCCTCGTCCCAAGAGACAAGACCGAGTGAGACTCATTCTGGACTTACATGTCCTCAACACTCACATGGCCACCAGGAGGTTCCGCATGCTGACAGTCAAACACCTCCTGGACAGCGACCGGCGTTTTCAATACGACCACCTCCCTTTTGGCTATTCCCTCGCTCCGGGCACCTTCTCCAAATGCGTCGAGGCTGCACTGGAGCCCCTCCGTCATCGTGGTCTGAGGATTCTCACCCACATCGACGACTGGCTGCTACTGGCGTCCTCTCGTCAGGAGGCCCTGGAACATACGGCCCAGGTTCTCCTCCACGTCACACGTAAGGGGTTCGTGGAGAACAAGGACAAGAGTGCACTTCTGCCAGCCCAGCAGACCATGTACCTGGGCCTGGAGCTGGACACGGTGACCATGATGGCTCACCTCTCCAAGGGAAGGCAGAGCTCGCTCCTGTTCCTCCTGTGAGCTCTGACTGCATCACCCGTGGTACGGGTCCACCAGGCAAAGGCTGTTCTGGGGATGATGGCTGTGGCCCACCCCGTGGTGCACCCGGGTCTCCTTCACATGCGCAGACTCCAGAGATGGTTCAGTTTCCTCCGCCTGTTTTCAGTGTGGGACAGGCACAGAAAGGTCTCGATTCCGCCGCAGGCTTGGGAGGACCCCGCGTTCTGTTTGAACCTGGATCATCTCCAGCAGGGATTCCCCCTGGGATGCATCCCGCATCACGTTGAGGTGTTCAGGTTGGGGCGGCACTCTAGACCACTCCGCAGTTTGCGGTGTCTGGGAGTCCATGCTCACTCACTTCAATGTTTTGAAAATGACTGCGGTGCAGAAGGCGCTGCTTCATTTCCAGCCTAGACTGCTGGGCAAACATGTTTTGGTCAGGTCAGACAACACCACAGTGGCGGCCTACCTGAACAGACAGGGGAGGACCAGACCCCCTCCTCTGCATCGCAAGGTGGTAGAGATTCTGCTATGGGCAGATCTTCACTTGTCCTCTCTCAGAGCATGACACGTGCCAGGGGCATTCAATGTCGGTGCGGACAGGATGTCTCGGAGAGGCCCACTGCTCGAGTGGTGCCTGTCGCCCCGAGTGGTAGTGCGGATATGGCGCAGGTTCGAGCACCCCATGGCCGACCTTTTAGCCAGTGCAGAGAATGCACAGTGCTCACTTTGGTTCTCGCTCAGGTCGTCAGACGAACCCCCTCTCAGGGTAGACACCCTGGGTCACGGGGTCTGGCCTTCGGGCCTTCTGAATGCTTCCCTCCGACTCACCTCCTAACCTCTTTGCTGCACAGGGTGAGGTTGCAGGGCCTTCACACTCCGGTGGTAGCCCCACACAACCCGAGCGCCAGGTGGTACCCAGACCTAGTACAGCTGGTGGTCAGGGATCCCTGGCCGATCCCAAATGAGCCCAATGCTCTACTCCAAGCGGGAGGTGCCCTGCGGTTCCGCCCAGTCTTTGGCAGGAGATCCTGGTTGGATGCTAAAAGGGTGAGACTAGCCGAGCTAGATCTCCCCACGGTGGTGGTGTCCACTATCCAGAGCACCAGGGCCCCCTCTCCTATCAGGATCTATAGGTCTCGGTGGCGCCTTTTTGCGTCATGGTTTTCAGAGCGGGGCTTGGACCCCGGTCCCTGCACCGTCGGTGGGATTCTGGAGTTCTTGCAAGGGCCACTGGATAGCGGCCGCTCTGCGTCCACCCTTGCAGTCTTTGCATCGGCCAATGCTTCGGGCCACGAAGGCTTGGGGCACTTCTCGGCACGCAGCCGTCTGCTGGTGAAGCGGTTTCTCAGGTGTGCTTGTAGGCTGAGGCCTCCCCTTAGACTTGTGGTGTCCCCGTGGGAACTCCACACCATGTTGGTGGGCCTGGGGAGACATCCGTTCGAGCCTTTGGAACGTGCGGATTTTGTGGCCCTTTGAGGCCACCTTCCTTTTGGCCTTGGCTTCTGCCAAAAGGGATGGGGATCTCTGTGCCCTTTTGGTCCACTCCTCCTGCTTGTCCTTCAGCCTACACGGTGGAATGGTTCATCTCTGGCCCAACCCGGCCTTTCACCCCAAGGTCATCCCTTCGGACTTTCGTTCGAGAGTGATCCGGATCAGGACGCTTTGCACCTCACCTAGTTCATCAGTGGACGATTATTACTACAAAGTAGAAATTATAGTTACTAGACGTAACTACAGTTCTCCGAGTGTGAGCGTGTGCGGTGCACCCAAATGTGCAACCACATTTTGATAATGTTTTATTATTAATGTTATGACTAAACTTCATGGTATTATTATTGATAGTTTAAAAAATCCAGTCTTATGGAACACAAGCATTTTATGTTTATAAAAGGTGGTTTTGTGAAATTGTGGTTGAGTCTCAGCCAAGTGCCTATTAAATGAAAATTGGGAGTTTTCTGGTGGGAGGAAAAAAGGAAACTTCCTATCTGGAGCTGGGGAATTGGCTGGGAGAGTGGGTTTAGACAAAAACAAAGGCCTGACACATACATTCTGGTCAGTTGTGCCAATGTGGCTGCTCCCAGAGCCTATTGTAGACTTAAAACTGTCAGACTGGAAGCAGAAGGAAGGCATCACTAGCTCACAGGTTGAAAGCTACCGAAGCAATACATGGGGGGGGGGGGGGGGGGGGGGGGGGGGGGGGGGCGCACTTGCAAATCTTTACAGACGGTTCCAAGGACCCAGACAGTCAAAGAGCTGGGTGTGGAATATATGTGGCGGGCCATCAAGTCCATCAAGGTTTACGTGTGACAAATGGGACATCTGTGTTTGCTTCTAAAATAATGCCAATAACTTGGGCACTATGGTGGGTTGAGCAAGTCAAACCAGACAGAGTCGTAATTTGCTCTGATTCAGCTGCTGCCTTGATGGCCTTGAGGAGGAGAACATCTCAAACCAGGGCTGACCTTATAAATGAAGTTTTGATAAGCCTGCTCAGGGTGGAAAAAGGGGGGTGTGATGTAGCGTTCCTTTGGGTCCCAGTGCACTCAGGTGTAGAGGGGAATGAAGTGGCTGACAAGCTCGCAAAGCATTCGCTCCGGAGAGATAAAGTAAAGGTTAAAGTGCCTTTAGGCAAACCTGAGTTTTATAGTGCCATAAAGGAGGGGCTCGAAAAACAGTGGCAGGAAGAATGGAACAATGAAGTGAGAGGGAGGCTGTATTTCTTAGCGCAATCATCTGTCAAAAAAAGAGTGTGTATATGGGGAATGAGAGGAGAGACACGGTCAAACTGACCCGACTGAGATTTGGACACTGTGGTCTGGCCAGCTGACTGAAAATAGTCGGGAAGCATCCGGACGGACTGTGTGAGTGTGGAACAGAAGAGTCTGTGGTACATGTCCTCTTCCAATGTGAGAAATATAGGGCAGAGAGAGATCAGCTGGCTGAAGAACTGGAAGGCTTTGGAATCTCCACTTTGGACTATAAAACTCTGTTCAGTCGGAGGAAGGAGAGACGAGCTGTGGAGAGGAGAGTGTTGGCTTTCCTTCATTCCACTGGCCTCTATCAGAGAATTTGAGAGAATTCTAAGGAGTGCTATCCTGTTCTGAACTGTGGGGGGCAGTAATACACAAAAGCGTCTACACTGCCGGAAATCCCACTGAAGAAGAAGATTTGTGGTTGAGAAATTGAGAGATTGAATGCGGAACCTTTGCCACTGTGCCCGCCCCGATGCGCTCTGGGGACGGACTTCTGGGCTCAGCATCAGATGTGATTTGGGAACGACACGAGTGGATCTGTGTTCTTTGTCTCATGCTCTTCCTCCGTTTCACAGGTCAGTAATTGATTCAACTTACTGCAAATGGAAGCCTTAAGCTTCGTGTGACTTCTGCATGTAATGGAAAGCCATTTCGTAGTACTTTAGTACTTTATGGAAGTTTAATGTGACTTTTTATGTAAGTTTGTGGAGCCGCGCTGCGCCGGTAGTCTCGCGAGAGTTGGCAGTATTATCGCAAGAGTTCATGGGCTTCATGCCAGATGAGTGTTTTTTTCAAAAATGTATTTTCTTGCACTTTATGGCTCCAAATTGATACAACAGGACTCTTGACTTGAATTTATTTTGTTTGATAAACCCTGAATGCTTTGTTTGTTTAGGAATAAGAATCATTTATAATGTTTGAGATTTAAGATATGTTTTGTGTTATTATATGAATATTTTGTTGCCAATAGTCATGTTTATTTAATTTATACATTTCTATTAACATGTGCTAAGTCCAAATTTATTTGTTTATACAGCAACTGAAGCAGTTATAAGAGTTGTGTGATAATTGTGAATGTATATTTATGTCAGATTACTTTATTGAGGCTTTTATAGTTTTGTAAATCGGACGGAAAAGAATGGCCCTTAATGTGAATTGTATATATGTTTATTGTTTAAATAAGACGTGATTTGGGAACCACACGAGTGGATCTGTGTTCTTTGTCTCATGCTCTTCCTCCGTTTCACAGACAACAATTCTTTTTGTTCACGTGGTCACCAAGCCTGGGACCCGTAACACGTGCTCACCTACCAGCAAGCCCAGCTGGACTGCTTCTCTTTCTCGAAGAAGGGAGATTTTGGGGAGCTGGCCCACTTATACTGGAATGGAGCAGGGCGTGTGCCAGCGGCTGGGGATGATTGATATGTCAACTTTTCTGATCTGTCTCAGTGTCTGGCAGATTATTTTTGCCATCTTTTCTGTATGTTGGATACTGCAAATACCTATGCATAGTATGTCTTCCTTTAGAACAGCAGCGAAGCTTTGCAACTGAGCTCACAAATTATTTTTGGCTATCTTTTTGAAAGGACTGATTAACCCTCCTATCATGTTCCAAGTCAAATTGACCTGTTTCAAAGTTTGAAGATCCAGGAAAAGTATTTAAAATTATTTTTTCTGGATGAAACTTCTGCTTGCCTTAACACACACCCACACACACACACACACACACACACACACACACACACACACACACACACACACATGTACACATGTACACACGTGCACACGTGCAGGTGTTTTGACTTTTGACAAGAACTATTTATGTTCTTGCAGGAAAACTACCTTGAGCTAAATTCTGATTGTAATGATTCTAATTTTGAACCACATGAGGGGATTTTTATTCCCATTCCCCCAAGCAAGACATTCATGTCAACAAATGGTGAAATACCGTGGTCCTCATCCCCAAATATGCATCAGGCAAACCTGTCTGCAGGAATCATAAAGAGTGCCAGGGCCAGTTACAATGTCTCTTGACACTTTTCATATTTTCTCCAGAGTATTGCGATTTGATAATCCAAAGACAAGGGCTGGTAGACAGGAGAGACAAGCAGGGAGCTCCTAGGACAGTGTGGGCCAAGTGGATAGAACCACCTTCACTACTCTTTAACCCAGACCCTAATATCACAGAGGATGAAAGGCTGGAGGCATTCAGAGGTCACTGCCCATTGAGGCAATACATGCCTTCCAAAACAGCTAAATATGGGATAAAAAACTGGGCAGCATGTAATGCAAACACCATTGAACATGCAGGTTTACACTGGAAATCCAGTTGAAGGAGCCCCAGAAAAGAATCAGGGAAAAATTCAAATGTTATGTTTCAATGTCATCTAAAACTGTTGTTGTATTTGTTGGTCTTTCAAAAGCAGTGGAGTGGTGAAACAATTGAAAAAAATGTTTGGACATGTATTTTTTCAGAAAAAAACGAGTGAATTATCCTAATTGAACCACTACCTGTGAGAGGTAAAGAACACCATTGCACTGAATATTGAGAGAATAGTTAGTAATGCAGTTAGTAATGACAGACTAACAATGATTGTTAGGATGTTTTTGGTTTTGGACATCTTGTGGATAGTTAAACACGCACCGGGTCATGTTGACCCGGGAACATCATTGCTGTTCCTAAAAAAGTAACATAACAGGAGGGTTAAAGTGACAGTGCAAATGCCCAGGTAGCCTTGGGCAAGGCTTTAATACAGCAGAGAGGCAATTGGACACAGCAAAGACTACACAAAGGTTGGAGTGTTTTCATGTTGCTAAATCTCGAAAGCTTATTTTTCTTTAGGCTTTGTTGTTCTTTGGAAGAGTTTAGAAGTATATTAATCAAATTTGTAGTCAATGTTCCATCTCTGATTTGTTGTGATTTTAAGTGAAGTAGCAGGAATGTACTGATGAAATTATTGAGTGAAATATACACAAATAAAAAAGGATTGAAAATACGTTAATGTTATTGGTACACTGTGCAAACATTCACAGAGGTATTTATATTTGATCAAAACTACATTTTTCAGAGATAATTTAGTACACTTTCTTTACTTGATGCAAAAGTGGTGCAAAACCACTCCCCTCAATTGAATTATCTTCCAATCAAATTCCAATAGCAATTTTTGGTTTGAGTTCCAAAGTGGTGATAAACAAACTTTCAGGTTAACAAAAAAAAAAAAAAAAAAGAAAAAAGAAAAAACAGCAGAAAACAGACGTCACTATTTTTCACTCCTTACCTGGGCTGAAAGACTGAGCATTACGTTCTAACTTCCTCATAATATTATGAAAGAGGTCACAGGTTTGCATGGTGCAAGTGCATTGGCCTTGTACCATACAACTGGCCTCAAATCCCAAGAAGTCATTAATAAAATGACACTTAATACACTGAAATGGCCACTGCTTAACCTCAACAAGTGAAGGAACGAGACTACAAGCAAGGGACTGAGAGAAAATAATAATTTGATTTGCTAATAACAAAGCATGTAGAATCATTACAGCTTTATACATCGTATCCACATCAGACACGTGTCATAGGTATGTAGCGACCACGGGGGTTGCTCGGGGCCGCTGCTAGAGGCAGCCTGTTCTGGGGAGCCGCGGGGCATGCTGGGAGCTCCCTGTTTGGGACTTTTGGGGCCATTTGTGGGGGTTCTGTGTGTTCCTGGGGTTTCCTTTATTTATGGTTATGTTTTGCCTTTATGTTACTATGTTGTGGGTTCATTTGTGTTGCTTTTATATTTGCTTTATGTCGGACCGTGGGCCGGAGGGGTTGCTGGGGGAGTGACCTGGCCAACGTGCCGAAATTATTATTTGTCTTGGTGTTGGTGTGTGAAATGTTCCCATGTTTATCAGATGTAACAATATAGCTTGGTTGAGCAACAGAGCAGACCTCACCTCTTGTCTTGCCTCAAGTCGCTGCCCGATGCTACAGGTAACTGATTAACCTCAGAAAGGGTGGGATTCCTGTGAGGCTGGAGTATGAACTCAAACAACTCCAGAGTCACTTTGCTGGACCGTCAAACTGCAGGAGAACCAGACTGCTGCCACATTTCATCATGGGTGAGTGAAATATTCTGTTTGTCTGTACAAGACATAATTCATTGTGACCCTCTCACACTCTAAAAACAAATGTCTAGACTTAACAAAAAAAAAAAAATCAACGCAACAGTTTGCATTAGTCTTTTTAAGTTATGGCAACCTCATTAGAAATTACATTGAACCAACAAACTATATTGCTTTGGGTGAATTCATTTTTGTCATCAGTCAAAGACAATTTTAAGTACCGCTTACTTAATAAATGCAAGATTTTTAAGTTGATAACTCAACTTAAAAATCGATATTTTGGGTGAATTCATTTTTTGTCATCTGTCAAAGATCATTTTAAGTACTGCTTACTTCATAAATGCAAGATTTTTATGTTGATAACTCAAATAAATTGGCTGCCCACTTTTAAGTAGTTAAAATGGCCAATTTTTGATTAACCTTAATATTGTGATTATTTGGGAATACAATGCTGTCATAGCCAATGTGGACTAATTCTGTACAGGCATTCTCCGGCCTTTAATAACCCCAGAGGC
Organism: Salarias fasciatus; assembly: GCF_902148845.1. NCBI lineage: Eukaryota > Metazoa > Chordata > Actinopteri > Blenniiformes > Blenniidae > Salarias > Salarias fasciatus. The sequence goes on from NC_043754.1 coordinate 16,689,444, forward strand.
AAATGGCAACTGTTCTGTCGAACCCCATGAGTTTTAGAGTAGTAGCAGGGGCAGATTAAATGCTCAGTACTTCTCATTCCAGGTTTGACACGAAAAGTAACTAAACTATTTAGATTAACTGAACAACAAGAACACAACCAAACACAACTATCAATAACACTATTAACATCAGAACATTGAAATAAATCATGAAATCAGTGTTTAAATGTTGAATATCTCATCCCAAACTGCCATGATTCATTGCGACACTACCATCATCGTAAATTCTTCAAAGAGCCCGCTCCCTTTATGCTGTGACCAACACTAACCATGCCGATGTGGTGTCCTTACCCCACTAGAACTATTAGAAATACATTTTAGTCGCCATGAAATGTTGCTTGTATCAAGGTTTTTCATCCTGCTAACCCACTGTCAAACTTGTTCAGGCATGTTGAGTGGGGAGAGGGAACTTAAAATTGTGAAGTCAACGTTGACAAAATCAAATTGTCAAGCCAAGTTTGTTAAGTTATAACAACTTGAATTTTGTTTTAAACCCATCAACAATGAATGTTGAGTTCAAATTGCAAGCAAAATTAAGTTGATGTAATTAGGAAAAAATTGTATTTATTCATAACTTGAAAAAATAAGTTTGAAACTCAGAAAGTTTATCAAAATCAGCTAATTACAATTTTTTACTTGGATCCGTGTATTAAATCAAGTGGTGTTAGAAGCTTCTCTGAATTACTTTTTAGAGTGCACACACAAATATTCTCCTTTCACACACACACACACACACACACACACACACACACACACATATATATATATATATATATATATATATATATATATAGGGCTGGGCGATATGGCAAAAAAAAAATGATCACGATTTTTTTTTTTTCATATCATTCAATCTCGATTAAAATCACGATATGCTATATTGTTTTTAAACCAGTTTTAAAGCATCTGCACTGAAAACTAGAACTATAGAATAGTTTAACATTTTATTAACAAACCAAGCAAATAGCAATGCAAATTAAATAATATAAACATAGAAAAATATAAGAACAATCTCACTTAACAGTGCAGTAAATGGGAAAAGAAAATCTAGCACCAAGACAATAAAATCCTGCGATGCACCGTTTTTTCAGTAAAAGAGAAGAACTGAACGATCGTTAGTTAAAGTGTGACAATTTACAGCCCTGAGGATTTTTGTTGCTATAAAAGATTAAAAAACTAAAGAAACCGCCTGGAGATAATGAAGGTGCTTCAGAATATAAACATTATTTTCAAGTTATGATGCTAAATATGCTGCTGCCGTCATTAATGCTTGCATCAAATGTACAAAATTTCAATAATCTAGATTGGACAGATTAGATTTAAAATGTAACGGTGCAAAACTACAATAATATAAAAAAAATAGACAAAATTAATCATTTTTCTCCTCTTACAATGTTGCTCGTATGGTGCAGTGGCCTGAAAAGACAGCACTGGCTACGTTTACGTGCAGTCAATATTCGTGTTAAGATAAATATTCTGGTTTCTGAAACATTTGGAATAAACTCAGGGAGATCCTCATTCAGACCACAGCCACAGGCGACGCCATGACTGCAATTGCACTTCATGCCACTAAGTGTGCTGTTTGCATGTTCAACCTTATTTTACACAGACACCACAGAAGAAGACCGGCGCTGCAGCCGCAGCAGGCTCTCTCTGCATGTTGTTAGAAACAGAGTGTTAGCGGCAAGAAGTGGTGATATGTTCAATGATGCGATGCACCGTTATTTTCAGTAAAAGAGAAGAACTGAACGATCGTTAGTTAAACTGTATCACAAGTAGTTCCTGGACTCAAAAGACCAGATTCTTTGCGGATCGGTGAGCTAGCAGCGGTGAGCTAGCAGCGGTGCAGGTGGAGCAGCCTGTCCTGTCAGCAGCAGCAGCCTGTCCTGTCAGCAGCAGCCTCATCTTCAGAGGATAACGCCAATACATGGCTGACTTCATCTGCTTCGCTGCTCCACGTTGAGCTCCATCTCTGTTTACTTCTCAGACAACTTGCAGGCGGAAGTTGAGCAGGAAAAAGTCGACTGTGTCACGCACATTTCTGCCATGTCTGATCGAGTAAATGTGCTCACAGCTGATCACCGTGATCGACTGGAAATTAATCGCGATCACCAATCACGATCATATAATCGCCCAGGCCTATATATATATATATATATATATATATATATATATATATATATATATATATATATATATATATATATATACACATATATATGTGTGTATGTGTGAAGGAGCTGCTCTGCACACAGCAGGCATGGGGCAGGGAGGGGGAGGGAGGGAGAGACAGACAGAGAGAGACAGAGTGTGAGCAGTGCAGTGGTGGCAGAGAGAGGAGAGGGACGTGGAGACGACGATTAGCATCACTGTCAGTGTATTAAAACCTTCACAAGTTGAAAGTCAACATACATAACCTCCTTTGTGGAGGAAATAAGTTCCACCTGTTCAACAAGCATAAACGTGAATCATATGTTAGCATAAACAGCGACATTTCCACAGCCAAGTTTTACACAACCACACATGCTTGTTAAGCTAACAATTAACAGCTCGTTGAAAACAGCTAAAAGAAAGCTGTCTCTTTGAAGTCAGTTCATCTTAGTTTGCCATGAATCTTAAAATTTGCCAATTTTAGCCGCTGTTTGAGAGAAACCAACGCCCCCCCCCCACCCCCCCCCACCCCCCCACCCCCACCCCCCCCGCCTCGATTTTTCCCCGCAGATATTATGGAGGTTATAGTGACTTTGTTATTGGAAACTTTACTGTTGTTCCTGCAGTGCGTTAGATAGGCTATATTTGGAAATTAATCCCGAATTTGTTCTTTCAAAAAAGATAGCCGAATTAAAAAAAAACAAACCATTCTTTAGTAGTGATAAAGAACACAACTGTTTAGAGTATATCAGATATAAGTTAAAGATAAAGGTTACAGCTTATGGGAGGGTGAGAAAATCACAGTTCAAATCCCTTCACTCTAGATGCCTTGTTTAACTAGTGTTATTTTTTATGGCATACAGTATCATCATTCACAAAATGTGAAGTCACCCCCTCCCCCCCCCCATATTAAAGTGTAACAAAATTATCCATGTCAATTTTAATAGATACTGAATACACATAAGTTTCAATTAAATATATTGATTTTTATGTTTTCTTTGCAATTTTATACATTTGGATAATGTTCAGTAGTGCTAATAAAGTCAGAGAGTGTTAATTTCCAACAGTGTTGAATTTTTTCGGGGGGGGGGGTTTGGGCTATTGGCCAATTAATCGGCTATCGGTTTCTTCCTGCTCCAAACTATCGTTATTATATCGGCCTTTAAAATCCACTATCGGTCGACCTCTAATATACATACATATATATATATATATATATATATATATATATATATATACACACAAAACGTAAAAAATAACTCTTGTTTCAACTTAAAAATGTTAGTGTCCAGGCTGC